>NC_143532.1:17488748-17603748 GCF_031878675.1 Megascapheus bottae | reverse complement strand
AAATGCACCAGATAACCTTAGAAAGAGGGTAAGTTTATGTGGCTGCAAACCGATGGAGGCAGAGAGCAACATCACACAATCCCCTCTGAGAACATGTTTCTCTAGTGATCTAAAACCACCAAATGGCTCCACAGTGCTGAGCTATTTAGAGCTGAGGTGAGACCCTGACACATCCAGACACATGGACTTTCCAGGAAATTCCAGAAACACCATATTTCTATGCAAATATGTGCTGAAGACTAATTGTTAAGTACAATAAGGCATTGACAAAACAGAAGATGTATCATATTAAAACTCTCCTAATATCTCCCTTTCTCCTCCCTCCCCTCTTCTCTTCCTCTCTCTCCCTCCCTCCCCCTCTCTGTCTCTGTCTGTCTGTCTGTCTCTCTCTCTCTGTCTCTCTCTCTCTCTCTCTCTCCCTCTCTCCCTCTCCCTCTCTTCTTTCTCCCCCTTCCCTCCCTTTCCCTCTCTTTGTCTCTCTTTCTCTCTCTCTCCCTCTGTCTCCACCTCTCTACCCTCCCTTTCTTCCTCTCCCTCTCCCTTTCCCTCTACTCTCCCCCGACTTTCTTCTCCTCTTCCTTCTCCTCCACAAATCCTATTATAATAATAAGTTTTAGGAGTCAATGTTTGCCTTAAAGCCAGAGAAAGTAAAACCAAGTATAAAGTGGAATCGATAATCATGAAGATTGTTGGTATTAAAGGAAGCAACAACATGCTGTTTTTGTATGACTACATGTCATAATGGTCATAATGCTGAGTTCTTCCTTAATTTCATTAATGGATAAAATAAGTAGGGTTCTAGGCACATGTGATCTTAGTCTAGTGAATAATCAAATACTAACACAATCCATTCAAAATAATCTTCAGGTTTATGTAGTCAATAAAAGTAAAAACTAAAATATATTTTTGTTTAGAAAAGAAAGATATCTTATTTTCTCTTATTTGTAATATGTTCCTTATTGTTTAGAAGAGGTTAACTTGCCACTGTAGGATCCTGTAGTTTTTCTTCTGTCTGTTTATTGTGCTAGTACTAGGGCTTGAACTCAGGACCTGGATGCTATTCCTTAGATTTTATGCTCAAGGGTGGGGTTGTACCACAGAAGGCACAACTCCACTTGTGGATTTTTGCTCATTAGTTAGAGGTGAGAGTCTCATGAACTTTTGCGCTGAAGTCTAGCTTTTAGCTCCTCAGGTCTTAGCCTCCTGAATAGTTGAGTAGCCAGGGTTATAGGCATTAACCATAAATACCCAGGAATTTTCTAGTTTGTATTAGGTGACTACTGTGCAAGGTAATGTAACAGGAAATCACACAGAATGGAATTGCCTGGCTGTAAACAGCTAGCTATCCCAGCTACTTTATACCTAAGCACACTATTTAATTAATTGAGCTGACAGCTGCCGCATCAACAGCAAGCATAAAGTTAAATTTGACCAGTAGATCAAAGTAATAATTTAGTTACCAAACTATTGAAAACCAATGGGGGAGGGGAGGACTTTTTTGTACTCATTTTAAAATATTCATGTTATTGAATCATTCCTACAAAATGCATAAATGACAACATAATATTCAACTGTAACAGTTGGTAGAAGCCATTTTAAGTAGCAGTTTAACAAACAGAGATGAATTTTAATTTGCAATGCCAGTTGAGCTGTAATAAAAACTAGTATTCCAGCTGTGAAAAAAAAAATACCACACAGCTTGGTTTAGAGTTATTTACAGTTTTTTTTTTCTTTTTACACTTTATAGTACAATGAAACCATCTTGTTTCTATCCACACCAGAAGTTTGTTAAATCTAAAAATACTACTTAGGAAATATGAAAGGCATGTCTCTCTAGGGATATAAAAATATCATGTTGTATTAGATTATAGTGTTTAGTTTGGTAGACGTTAACTTAACAAGCTAAATATGTTAGAGTTCTTAAAGCTGTTTTGGAAATTGTGATGGTTACTTTACAGCACAAGAATAATCAGAGTGTTGTTTTTGAAATTAATAGAAAACAGGTATTTTCAAGTATTACAGTTCATGAAAATGGATTTTTGCAATCAAGCTCACTTCCTGGGTTCCTATTACCTTAGTGGAAATATCAACTTCTCAATTTGTCAAAAAACTATTGCAGAGAAATGCACTTGGAGCCTTCCCTATGAGCATGAAGTGATTCCAAAGCAGATTACAGTCTGCAAAGACTAGAAAAAGGGAAAGTACAAACGTTCACAGGAAGCACACCTGAATACATGGCACCATGAGTTTTCAATTTATTTTTGTTATTTTTTTAAAATTATGCCACTACTTAAGGTCATCACTCATAGAATAGGGTAGACTGGAGGATTTATATTTATGTCTTTTTTTTTAAATGGAGATGTTTGAAAAGAACAATAACAAGAAAAACAGAAAGATTAAAAAAAAATACTACCGGGAGAATCTGTTCTTTGGCTTCTGAAGATATTGAGGTATAAGAATGATGCATTGTGTCATGTTGACTGGGGAGGCAACGAAGAACTGGGAAAGATAAGAGACACAGGGTTAAAGTGACACACTGCTTTAAATAAGGAAGAGGACTTTCTTGACCCAGTGGTAGTTTTTCCAGGAGGGATGCTGTGGGGAACAGCAGAGGAGGTGCAGGGGATAGAGGGTTAGGATAAAAGTAGCCTCAATAAGACAGAGAATACATGGCTGACAGTCCAATGATAGTCAATTCTTGATGTTCCTGGAATTTTAGGGGAAGCACCTTAGCTTCAGGAGTCCCAGTGGGTAGGACAGGCCACCTACCCCACCTTGCAACTCAGGAAACAAGTAGTGGTAAAGAGCAGAGAAAGGACATTGAGTCAGCATGGCAACATAGGAATGAATAGATAAAGGGGTGGCCCAGTCTCAAGTCTATCTTAAAGGGACTGACAGGAGCTTTGAGATTTTATTGAAAAGAACAACAAAGGTGTGGACAGCTGACCTGAGCCAGTAATCTTGGTCTTAGGTATGGTCTGACAGAAACTTTATTTTAATTCTTGTCTGTCATCATGAGCACTGTACCACACAGGAGATGATCCCTCTATCTTTTGGCTACAGACTCACTATCCTGACCGATTGGTCTTACTTAGTGGGCTATCATGATGGGTGATGTGTTCTGCAAAGCTTGATATTCCTTAGAAATAGTTTTTGCCTCTCGCCATAGACATGCTTATTGAGCGATGCAGTCATTTATGGAATCTGAAGTGATTGGACAGTGAAGCAAGAGGAATTTATTTTCCAAAGAGGAAAATAGAGGAAGAGAAGGACAAAACAGAGTTAATGAGACAAGTGGCAAGCTCCCTCCAGAGAGAAGGGAGGGCAGAGGACAGATGATGAAAGGAAATGTTTAGATGGTTTTTCTTCATGCACATTGAAGTATTTCTTCTCTTCTTGCTCAGGGAACTTAACTGCAATTTTACATTGATCAGCACTACTTTTGAAATTGAACCCGTGATCTTGGGATATGACAACATTTTTAGCGTTCTTCAAAGGAAAACTCAGTGTAGGTAGAATTTGTGTCTGCTACGACAAAAAAATTCTATATAGGTAGTGGTCACTTCAAAGATGTGAACATTTATGTTTCCCTTTTTCTTTTCTTTTCTTTTTTATGGTACTAGTCATGGGCTTGAACTCAGGTCTTATGTGTTGTCTCTTAGATTTTTTGCTCAAGGATGCCTGTGTACCAACTTGAGCCACAATAGCTCTATCTTCAGTCTTTTCAGAGATAAGAGCCCTTACAGATTTTCCTATTGGTGCTGGCTTCCAACCATGACCCTCAGATCTCAGCCTCCTGAGTGGCTAAGATTATAGGTGTGAGTCGCTGGCTCCCAGCTAATGGATGCCTTTCCTCATGTAGAAGAACATATACACTTCTGATCATATGGATTAGTCAAATATACTTAAATATATCCTCATCAAGCTGCATTCAGTAGTTAAAGATACAAAGGCAAACTGTTCCTTGCTGCCACCAATGTCCTGTTAAAAGTACCTAATGTGTGGAAAGAACAGATGCACAAGTGGGTTGTTGTTCTAGAACATGAGTGTTTTTTTCTTTCCTCATACCTGCTTCCACAATGTATCATCAGCTTCATTATTGTTTTTAGCAAGGTGACACTTTCAGCACGTTTATATTTTCAGTCTTGTTTGGCTTAAAAATCTGACATGGTGCCTGTGCAGTCAGCACTGCATTTCAGATTGCTTAATTTCTCAAAACAGTGTCAGGGAAAAGTCTCCACCGAGAGTGCGGCCATGCAACCCAAAGCTATAACGTCCTGTAATGAAACCTAATGAAAAATCTCTGGGCTTAGATGAGCCAGTGATCCAATGTGAGGCCAAGCACAAGAGAACTTTTAAGACAAGGCTATGGGGCTGAAATTGCGCTTTGTAGAGGAACAGACAGGCCCGGTGAAAGGAAAGCCAAACACCAGCAGCAGCATCTGCCTTTATTTATTTACTTAAAAAAAAAAGGAAAAAGAAAAACCTCCCCAGAGACAGGTTGTGAAAGCCAACTGCTTTTAGAGAGATGTCAACAGAGAGCTCAAACAAACCTGTTTCCTGAATCCTGCATCAGCGTGTATGGCCTGACAGGTGTTTGAATGGTCTTGTGGACAATACCTGAGTATTTGAAAGATGAACTGCTTCCCCTTTTGGAGGGTAGTCCTGTAGTTTCTGGGGATCAAAAGGTAATCTCAGGAAGAAATGAATATAGAAGTAGAAGTAAGATGGAGAAAGAGGTAGGGGGAATCAAGTTCAGAGGCACAAGAAAGAGAGGCCAAAAAGAACATGTCAAAAAAGAGTATGTTGGGCTGGGAGTTTGGCCTAGTGGTTAAAGTGCTTGCCTAGCATGCATGAAGACCCGGGTTCGATTCCTTGGTACCACATACATAGAAAAAAGCCGGAAGTGGTGCTGAGGCTCAAGTGGTAGAGCTCTAGCCTTGAGAAAGTCCAAGGACAGTGCTCAGGCCCTGAGCCAAAGCCCAGGAATGGCAAAAAAAAAAAAAAAAAAAAAAAAAAAAGAGTATGTTTTCAGTTTTCTGAAATGTGCAGACTTTCCAGATTCCCAAAAAATGGAACTGGATGAGAAAGTAATTATGTAAATATACAATGCAAAGCAGTCAGCCAAGCCAATTAAGTGTGTGTAGGTACTCAGGATATCAAAATAACAGGAGAAATACTCATCAGGATATGGGTTGGTCAGTGAAGAATGAAGGTGAAACAACTGGAAACAAAGCTTGGGTCACTTCCCACATTTAATCAACAGGATTTATTTATTTTATGAGACTGTGGTAGGCATTGCTGAAGATACCCAAGAAGCCTACAATGAGCATAGTCTTATTTGGAGATCAGCCAGTCATATGCTCAGAACTGAAGAAGTATAGCACGTGGCATTCTCCTTGGGTGACATTGCGGAAGCCATTATTCTAAGTTTTGCCTCTATGAGGTAGGGATGTGAAAAGCTATTCAAAAATCTACTTGGAGAGAACATTTCACAGCTACTGGTAGTATATAGGAATATACGTTGTTAAAAAAAATAAACTCCTGCCTTTCCTTGCTAATAACCATGTGTCTAATGTAGCAACTATTTTGGCCTAGGTTTAGATCAAGAACAGATTAAGTGTTTTCATGGAGTAATAATTAGGATCACTTAAATAAAGAAAAACATGTATTCTATTAGAAGTATTTGAGGCTTTTTTTTAAATGTTAGGTATTGAACTCATGCTCCATTGGAGGAAAGAAAGGGAAGAGATAAAAGATATCAAACGTAACATGCAACAGAAAATTATGTGCTCTATTATGGTGCTACTGGTTCCCATAATAACCTGGGTTCCCGCTCAGCCAATGAAAAGAGCCAGGGGTGCACCTACATCAGCCATTGAAGAATCAATGCCACATTTGGGCTTGGAGAAGATAGGGGATAATTTCTGTACTGTAGTCACTCTTCTTGATCACCTCCAGAGAGGACCCCACTGGACTCTTCTGGGGCTTTTCTCTTCAGAGAGTCTCTGCTTTTCCTTCGGCTTTCAAATAAACTGGATTTGTCTGCTTTAAACACAAAGATTTCCTGCGTTTCCACTCTTTAATTGGCAGTGAGGAAAGCCCTCCACAGTGTCACTCTCAATGAGTTACATGGCTAGTCCAAAAAAAAGTAACTTTTGAGAAGCAATAGCATTTAGAACTGTGTGGTCCCTCAGTGTTGGAATATACACATTTCAGAAGCAGAAGGGGTTTGAAGCTGGCTCCACATTTCTGTCTGTATAATGGGATGATCACCACCCTAGCCTCAAAAGGCCAGAGAGATTATCCACGTACTTTTTATTTTTTTGGACTTTGCCTGCTTATGATGATTACTTAATAGTAGCGAACATTGATTACATTCATTATTTGACAGCTTAAGTAGTTAACCTATCTTGCACTTTTTTCTAGAAACTCTCATGACTTTAACCCAAGTCAGGAATTATCTATTAATTTTATTTCAAGTTACTTGTGCTAATCTTTCACTTAGGACAATTCAATTGAACTTTTAAACAATAATTTCATTGAAATACCTATTTAACAGTTAGCTCCTTCAAACTCCAGTATCTCCTTAAGGAGGGGTCTCCAGTTCTTATGTATCAACAAGATTTCCCCAATATCTGATACTGTACTCAAATAGTTACTGAATAATATAATAATAAATGAAGAGAGAAAAGTAAATGGCTTTTCCCAAAGGCCATTTTAAAAATATGTAGTTTTCTTTTAATTTTTTTTCTTCATCAGGAGCATTTTCTAACTCAAATATGTGAGTAACACAGCAAGGGAGATCGTGTAGAATATTTCATTAGCAGGCTGAGAAGGAGAAAAAGAGGCCATTTACATGTAAATGTATGCTTAATTCAGCCCCCATGGAGAATGCCCAAAGGGTTCTGCCAGCTTCCTTAGATAGTAATTGGAAGCCTTATTCTGATAGGTTAATTGTAGACTAGTGGCCAAGCATGCTGGCCTATGCAAAATAACAGAGCACAGTCTGACAAACTGCCTCTACTAGCTCTGGAATAAAATCCTGCTGCTGGTTCTACTTCCTCTGGCTTTGGCATGTCACTAGTCAAGAGTAACTTGGAAGAAATAGAAAAAGTTTCTTGAGATATAAAAATAAACCTTTCTCTGACCCAGTTAGTTATTTTAGTAAGAACAAGCCAGGCTGTACCATTGGTTCAAATTGAGAAATTTGAAGTTGCATGAGGACTGTGAAAGGAAGATGTGGGTCTGCTACATCCTTAGCCCTTGCTCTACCTCCTATGTAAGCCAAGTTGGCTTCAAGTGCCCGCAGCAACACTTCCTAATAGTGTGATTGGGGGCATACTTCCTACCCTTTCCAAACTTCAATTTACACTTGTGAAAATCAGAGCTAAAGATATGATTTGGTACGTCTCAGTGTTAAAGTGTTAGCTGAATGATCAATGGGAACAGTCTAGCACCTGTCACTTAGTCAGTACTCAGAAAATGTGGGCTCTCCTTTCTTCAAACCAGTTGGCAGTTTCTTAAAAAAAAAAGTCACACATACAACCACCCTGAAACCCATCTCTTCCAGTCCTAAGCGTTATTGAAAACAATGAAGAATTATGTCTGTAAAACATTATCATGAGAGAAGGTTCCTAAGAGACAAAAAAAAACTGGACACGGAAGAGAAACACAGGCTATCCTTCGATTAGCAATTGGATAAGCTCAGAATTGAAGAGAGAATGAGCTACTGATAGAAGAAAATAGATAGTGTGGACCGAATTACTGACCATTATTTCTTACAAGATAATATACAGAAGAGAACACTGTACTATTTTCAACCTGTGAAACTATACAACTAATTTATCGTGATTGACATCAACAAACAAGATTGGTTCTGGGGGAAGCGATGGAGTGCAGACAGACGAGAGCAATGGAAACTGTGAAGAATTTAATCATAGAAGATAGGCAATTTGCCCGGGTCACACTGCTAGGAAACAGGGAATCATAGTTAAACTGGTTTTAAAAAGCTGTTTTTTTTTTTAAAAAAAAAAAGTAAAAAGATGCTTTAAAATATAAGTTCTGGTAGAAAAATAAGTTGAGTATAATAGTTATCCCAGGAATGAGGAACACTATAGCATTCTGATCCCTGCAATGCTGCAAGTGAAAATGGCTCCTTCTTCCTTCTAGTCACTTGTGCCCAGAACTCAATCTACATGTGCATTATTTCCTGGCTTCAAAAGTTTCATCTCTTCTGTGAGTTGTAACACTGATATGGTGAAATAGGAGGGGGGGGGAGAGGTGATGTATCTCTTCTTAGTTATCTCCATAAAGGAAAATAAATTTATTTTCTATGTATATATAATATATGATGGCTATGTTCTCTGTTTTTATGAGATCATCTTTGTCATGCTGAAGCATGTCTTTGACACAGGAGGAAATGTTCCATCTAAATCCTGAGGATAGGATGACAGTAAGAACCAAAGTGGCTTCAAGTACAGTAGAGGAATAAAAAAAAGTTAAGATGTGAATGTGTGAAATCTTATAAAGACTTCTGGCAACCACCCAAGCTTAGAATAAACTGATTTTATGGTGTGAGATAGAATGTCTTAGTCAAAGAAGGCTACTGTTAAATGTAAGGGTTGGTGGTTTTTGTTATTGTTTGTTTTTTTTTTCCTTGTTGGAATTAGAAGGCCCCAGTAGATTGGTGAGGCATCATTCTTCGAGTGTCTGAAAAGGAGTTTCTATTGAGAGTTACTTAATAGGGGAGAACCCAACTTGAATGTGGCAACACCATTCCATGGGCTGAGAATCAAAGAAGAGTGGGAGATTAAAATTAGCCTCGTGCCAATTGTCCTCTTTCTCTTCTGGGCTACCATGATGGAAACTGTTCCTTTCCATAGGGTTTTGGCACCATAGTCTTGTGCTCATCTGAAAGGAGCCAGGCAACCAATGGAAGATATCATCTGAAACTGTGCATCTCCATAAATAAATCCCTCCTTGAGTTCTCTCAATTATTTTTTCCAAGCAATGAAAAGTATAGTACATCAGTGACTTAGTACAATAAAATTGTATTTGCTGTTATTGTCATGGTCCAGTGGGAGTCAGCCTCATTGGCTAGATTTTCTAGGTGGTTTTTTAACCACATCCTTTTTCTGCTATCTACAGGTTTTTCATTATGTAGCTGTGATTTCCCCCTCTAGGTTTAGAGACTTTTTGTCAGCCTTGAAGAAGGCAAAAGAGTGGAGTAAATATAAAGATTTTCTTTTGTCTGTCATGGGACTTGAACTCTGGGCCTGGGCACTGTCCCTGCACTCTTCGGATCAAAGTTACCATCCTGTCCCTTGAGCCACATCATCATTTCTGGTTTTCTAGTGGTTAGAGATAGTCTCATGACTGGGCTGGTTTGAACCATGATTCTCAGATCTCAGCCTCCTGAGTAGCTAGGATTATAGATGTGAGCCACCGCACCCAGTTTAAAAGGAAAAAATTTTAAGATGTTGGCAATGTTTTCTGTGAATGTGTCATGATGCAGAATAATGTGTAGAGAGAAGGCCTAATTGAGTCACAAACCCATTTTACTCTGAAAATCTCTTATAGGGGTTTTAAAGGGATTTTTTTTGTGGGTCATGGGGCTTGAACTCTGGGCTTGGTTGCTGTCCTTGAGCTCTTCATCTCAAGGCTACCGCCCTACCCCTGGGCCTGGGCATTGTTCCTGAGCTCTTTAGATCAAGGCTACCTCCATACCCCTTGAGCCACAGCTTCACTTCACTGTTGGTTTTCTAGTGGTTAATTAGAGGTAAGAGTCTCATGGACCTTAGTGCCCTGGCTGGCTTTGAACCACGATCCTCAGATCTCAGCCATCTGAGTAGCTAGGATTGCAGGTGTAAGCAACCACGCCCAGCTCAGAAGGATCTTTCATTACTCAATTAAGATGCTTGATGTTTGCATTGTAGCCAGGCTAAAAACTTCTCTGTCATAGGAACCTGGCCCAAGTGCCTTCGTAATTTTTCCCCCTAAAAGACAATATTTTCATTGTCAGCTAATTAAACCCCCTTTGAATTTCTCTATGCTATAATGTAACTAGTTAATAATGGTCACTCATGACCTTCTTTTTCTTTTGTCCCATTTTGCCACTCGTCTAGTAATGATGGATTAGTTAGTAACCTAGTCTGTTCCACAGCTCTATTTCTGATATTTTGGTGGACTCTCCTGCTTGGGCTGGCTTTGAACTGTGACACCTCTCAGCCCTCTGAAAAGCTAGGACTATCGGTGTGAGCCACTGTTCTTATCAATATTCATGGTTCTGTTTATTGTTTGTTTATTGAGAAGGAGACTTTGAAGGATATTGCTTAGTTAACAAGGCATAGTTGAAGAAATTTAGGTAAATTTGATAATAGAGGAGGGAAATGTCTTCAAATTTTGAGAAACTATTTTTAGGACTCTCTTTAACAGTGACAGTCCACCTGTGATTTTAATACTGAACTATAAGGTATTTAATCACCTAATTACCTCTGCCTCATCTCATCATTGATGTCATTAAGACCATTAGTCATATATGTCTCATACCTAAAAAAAAAAAGAGTAGGGGATGCATCTACAAGACAATATATTTTTCCCATTTTTGAAAATGAATATTTCACATATTTAAACATTTTAATGAAAAGGAGAACTTGGTTTTGAACAAATTTTTCTTTTTTGGTTGTAAGGTACTTAACACAAATAAAAAGAATCATTTTTCTCTATTTTCCTAAACAAGGATCAAAGGACAATGAAGGGGCCTAGTTGTAAGGTAGAACCAGGATTCAAACCTAGAGTTTTTCTGATTTCTATGTCCATCAGTCACAATCAGGAAGTCTTTATCTGCTCTTTATTAAGGACAAAGGATAGTTATGTGTTACGCTAGCATGTGCTAAATTTCTGCTCACTAAGTAGACATTTGCAGAAGTATTACTTCTAATATTCAGATTCTCCAATGAAAAGACCAAATTTAATTACAGACAGTCTCTCTCAGAGATTCCAGAAGGAGTAGTGAGAGGTCACACATGTCATACACTCCAGCAGGGTCTGGAGAGAATGATGACACTGTGCAACAGTCCATCAATTAATTGTTGCAAACGACCAAATCAGACCAGCTGCTCCGATCTCATTATTGAAGTCCACATATTTCAGAGGCACAGAAATTTAACATGCTTTTCTATTAAGATTTCTTATTTTCAACATTACCTAATCCTAACGGTTATATGAAATCATCTCATATTAAGTAAACTCATTTCCATTCTTTCTTTGAAGAAGCATAATAAAACCTCAGCTATATTAATGCTAACGGCTTATCTAGCATATTTAGAATAAACACACAATGGTGATGATGTTCTTTTTTTAATTTCATGGCAATATAATAAGGATTAGTATATGAACACCAGGCTATAATAAAGTGGGGAATTATAATCAGTCTCATATTTGCAGCAGATAAACCTTTGAAAATGGGTTAAAATGATGCTTTCTTAAACATCATAGGAATTGGAATGTTTGAGTATCTTATTTTCTTCTTCAAGTAAGTCTCACTTATCAGCATATTGCAGGAAGTGGCCATTGTCTTTCAGGTATAAAAGGATTTAAGACATCAAAATTCAGGCATGGACAAAAGATGAATAGCCTATGCACATGCGTGTGTGTGTGTGTGTGTGTGTGTTTGTGTGTGTGTGTGTTGTGTGTATGTGTGCACTGTTGCTTGAACTCCAGGCCTTGACTTGCCTTTTTTTTGCTCAAGATTGGTGCTCTGCCGCTTGAACCACACATCCACTTCTGACTTTTTATTGGTTAGTTGGAGATACGAGTTTCACGGACTTTTCTGTCCAGGCTGGCTTCCAATCATGGTCCTCAGATGACAATCTCCTAAGAAGTTAGGATGATAGGGGTGAGCTACCAACACGTGAGAAGACTCATTTTCTTCTATGTTAATTTTAAAAAGTATCATCTACAGATCTCAGTGTATAAAAGTGAGGTAACCTGTTGTTCTTAAGGTACTATGTTATCTCTCATCTCTTTTGCTGTCCCTTGGTTAACTCATATTGTTACAGTATCTCACTTTGTTACCTGATATATCAGATATATTTGTATTTGGTTATTTGAAATTGGATAGGGAAGGGGGGAAAACAAAATGAGGGGTGAGGGTGGGGGGGAGGGAAATGGGGACCAAGACATGTGAAAGGGTATCAATGTATGGGAATGAATGCACCATCTATCTGGCAAATATCATGTAACCCTTCTATTAATTACAATAATAAATATATGAAAAAAACCTACGACTCTATAGACATGTTTTATTTCATAAATTAATATGTTTCTATGACATACAAACCCTTAGCCTAATTGTGATTAAGTTCTAAATACTAAGTCCCAGTGATTGTAAATAGAGATTCCCTCCTTGAACACTTGTATGTTAAACTTGTCATTTAAAATATGATGTGGGGCCGGGAGTTTGGCCTACTGGTAGAGTGCTTGCCTAGCATGCACGAAGACCCAGGTTCGATTCCTCGGTACCACATACATAGAAAAAAGCCAGAAATGGTGCTGAGGCTCAAGTGGTAGAGCTCTAACCTTGAGAAAGTCCAAGGACAGTGCTCAGGCCCTGAGCCCATGCCCATGACTGGCAAAAAAAAATATGATGTAAAAATCAACGTTAATAAATTCTTTAAAAAAAAAAGTAAGGTAACTTTAATGTCTGTTAAAGTCTTTCCATCTTTACTTCATCGTCCTTAAACTCATCCTACTATTTAATGAAACATTTCAAATTTTCTAATCTTCCTTTTCTACTTCGTATTTATAACAAGTTCTTTTATAAACTTGCATCCTTATCCTTGTCTAACTCTGAGGTAGATATGATCCCAAGGATAGTTCTTTGTCTCACACATATTGACAAATCTCAGTGGTGTAAACAAGCCAATATATCATGAGTCATTCATGGAATCCTGCCTCCACAGTTTTGAGACATGGGAGAAGTTCTGAACAGGATGTTACAAAGCAAAGTTTATGGGAAAAGTCCCCCTACTATATAGAAGTTTACATCCATGTTGGAGACCAGTGTTAATAGGATCACCTTTATTTACCGTTTCTATTAAGTTCATTGAGTCAACTCAGTTATAATCTGAAAATTAAGAAAATTGGGCATCATTTTAAAATTAAATTAAAATTTTAAGGAAAAAGATTTTCTAATTATCTGATTGGAGGGTTTTCTCCATTGATTTGGATATATAAAGAACATTTGGACTCTGTCCTTCTAATAAAGACCAGAATAAAAGTAGCCTGGATAATACTTATTATCTGATGATCATGGGTAGAAATAATCACTTCCATTTAGTCCTCCAAATTTTAACTATGTATATTGTTGAACATGTACTTTGTCATTTTTACCTGGGAAACCCATTTTTTTTCATTTAAGGTTTTGGAAACAATAGTTCACTTTTATTTATTGCCCAGAGAAACACAGAGCTATATCTCTGGCACCTTGGAACAAAACTTATAACTTGCGAAGAACCTTGCAGACATCCATTTGTTTGAAGTTGCCTCCATGGGCCATTCTTCCCAGTCATAAAATGAACTGAGGGAGAGAAAAAATATAAAATTCTGATCTCTGGGTTTTCATGAAATACAACTGGCATTCAAAAGTACATTGAGCATTCAAGAGTTCTTTCATTAAACAAAGAAGCACATTGGTTTTTGGAAATACCTAAAAACATCATGATTAAGTTCAAAAGCTCAGGGAAAATGCCCAGGCCCAGCGTTCAAGTCCACGACCGACAAAAAAAAATTTAAAGAGAAAGTGTCAAGACTTCCTGACAATATATTGAACTATGTAGAGTGCATAATTACCAGAAAAATCAAGAAACTTTGAAAAGATCAGCAAAATGAAATTAGCATTATTATTAGACTTTCCAGAAGAAATAACTCCACACATCTCAAGTATGCATTAAATGCACACATACATATCTTAATGATGGAACTCTGGACAAGAACTCTATAAGAACACTACTAATGAGCATATAAATGGATGAAACCATTATGAAAATCAACACACAGGCCACTCAACAAAATTAAAAGTAGCTGTATCATTTGTTAGCATTTATCCATGGGGGGAAAATCACCATGTATTTGAGACACCAGCACACCTGTATTTTTTTTTTCACCGCTTCTCCCAATAGCTAGAATCACTGAGTCAACCTTAAGGTTCCCATTGGTGGATGAAGGGACAAAAGAAAACATAGTGTAACTGTGCAAGGGAGTGCTATTCAGTCATCATGCTGTTTTCAGGCAAATGGGTGGAGCCAGAGGTCCTCATGTTTAATGGAATATGTGCACTCAGAAACACAAACAGTGCATTTTCCTCCTCTCATTTGGAATCTGTGGGTGAAGAAGGACTATGTGGAACAGGAGGAGAAGCAGAGGGAAGAGGGGATGAGTGAGGGCAATGAGGATTGAATAGGATCCTTTACACGCATTTATGACAATGTCACAGTGAAACCCATTCCTTTGTGCAATTCAGCTATATTCTTTGTATGAAATGAATAATCATAGACACTTAGGATCCCAAGAATGTGTGAAGTTTGGGGAACTTTGCTTATTTTAGTGAATTATTTTGATCCTTGCATATTATTATTTTTATGCTTTTAAGAAAATTGGGATGGCCTTAGGCTTCCTACTAAAAAAACTCTTCTTGTTTTTCAAATTAAAAGCAAATCATTCTTTAAATACTTTATTTTTTTCAGATTTAACAATTTAATAATCAGCACAATAATTTTCCTGTAATTCACAAAACAAAAACAGAAAAGAAACTTGATTGATGAATACGCTTTTTCCCAAATAATTGGAAAATTAATACTTTTTTGTTTGTTTGTTTTGTCAGTCATGGGGCTTGAACTCCGGGCCTGCACACTGTCCCTGAGCTCTTCAGCTCAAGGCTACCACCCTACCCCTTGAGCCACGGCACCACTTCTGGTATTTTAGATTAATTGGAGATAAGAGTCTCACAGACTTTCATGCCCTGGCTGGCTTTGAACCTTGACGCTCAGATCTCAGCCTCTTGAGTAGCTGGGATTACAGGCATGAGCCACTGCGCCTGGTGCACTTTCTTTAAAAGAATACAACTATGAGAGTTTCTGTAATGAACATCATCTTATTGGATTACATTCATATTTATGTTCCTAGGATAATATATTCAAGATTTAGTATTGATGAAAAAGTAATACCTCTTTTATATTGTTTATAAGTACATGCTTTTTTTTTTTTCCTGGTTGTGGAGCTTGAACTCAGGACCTGGGCACTGTCCCTGAGCCTTTTCATTCAAGGCTAGTGCGGAACCACTTCAGATTAACTGGAGATAAGTCTCACACTTTCCTGTCAGGACTGGCTTTGAATCATGATCTTCAAGTCTCAGTCTCCTGAGAAGCTAGGATTCTAAGCATGAGCTATCAGTGCCAGGCATAACTATATGTTTGTTTATTTTTAAATTAATGTGGATTGCAAACAACTAGTGTCTGTTTTCTGATTTGTTTGTTTGTTTGTTTGTGTGTTTTGACTTTTTTTTTCCGGATACAGAATATCACTATGGTGTTTTCTCAGTCCATCCAAGTTGGCCTCAATTTTTTGATCTTCCCTCCTTTACTTCCCATGTGTTGGGATTATAGATACATAGCACCATACCCAGCTTACGTCTGAAAACACTGGGTACCTACCCTCCACAAAGATTTTCATAGCAGTATGTCTAAAAAATTGATGTGAGGGTTTGAATTTTTTAAAGTTCCTACATGATAGTGATAATATTGATTCAAGGTCCACATTTTGCAACAAATACAGCCAAAAGATGACTAAGTATGATGTTAGCATTTGCTGTTTGAAAAAAATGTGAATGTACATATGATTTACAAATGCTTCGCAATAATACTAAGGCCTCCAGAAGTGGGTATGGGCTTCCTGCATCATAAGTCATTGATGTCCTGCCAATTGATTTTAAAACAAAAGAAGTGTTCATTTTCTATGCGTTGATATTTTGCTATTGCCTTTTGTACACCAAATTTGTTTGCTGATGAATAAGCATTTTCAGTGCCGACTGTGAGGCATAGTTAATTTTCAGCTTTGTTATGAATTGTGATTGCTGGAGAAGTATATTTTTGCATAAAACAAAATGTGTACAAGCATGCATATATTTCACTGCATTAGAGCTCTGGATAGGGAATAGCAAAATGGGACATATGCTTGGAATAAGTATAGGTCTATGCATAAAGAAAATATACTTGAATGAAGGAAAATAATTAGGGATGCCAAAAGAGAATATACAGCCGCCATTGGATGCTCAGTAGGACTAAAAAGGCATTGAGTTCGAAAGTACAAAGATAGCATATGCCACATGCACATGTGACTATAACACAAATGTCTTAGGATTTTTGGCTTTTGTTACCATGTGGAGAGACTCTAGGAAGAAAAGGTCTACAAGACATAAAATGATAGATTCATAAACCAAATACCCATCTCAAAGAACACATGATTTGTTTCTTGCCAGGGGTTACGTCAGTGCCTCTTCCATATTTAAACATTTCAAAGTCCTCAACTCCCTTGTTAATTTGCTGATGCAGATAGCTTTGTTTGTCTGATGTTTCTATCAGTTATAATTAGCCAATAGAGTTTGAAATTTCTTGCCTCTAGGGGGAGGGAAATTTTTTAAAAGGCCAAGATTTTATTTGTTGCCATTGGCTTGAGGAGAAATATTTGAGCAGCACACACCCTCCTCAGCTATATACAGTATCACTATCATCTTTAGAAAGCAAGGCATAGTTAATTACATTAAACTATTGAAATTCTTTTTCTATCCAGGATTGTAGTACTGCAGAAAATTAAGAAAGCCTGATAGTCTACCTTTGTACAAAAATGTTCTTGGAAAAGAAAATATTTTCTTTTTTTTATTGTAATTAGTAAAAGGGTTACATGATATTTGCCAGATAGAAGGTGCATTAATTCACATACATTGATAACCTTTCACATGTCTTGCTACCCATGTCCCTCCCCCCCCACACCCCTTACCCGTCTTGGTTTTCCCCCCTTCCCTATCAAATTTCAAATATCCAAATACAAATAAATTCAATATATTAGATAACAAAGTGAGATACTATACCAATATGAGATAACCAAGGCACAGCAAAGGAGATGAGAGACAACATAGTACATTAAGGACAACAATCATTCATTATATGGCTTTTGTTTCAATATCCTGGAGGTCCTTTCAATTAGCTTCACATTATATGGCCTTATGTATCAAGATTTTGCTCTATTGCAGATCTCTGCTAGTAGAGCCCAAGGTTTCTACTGATTATGACAAATGAGGGAAACCATTGAGCCTAAGTTCCTTTGAGTCTGGCTTACTTCACTTAATAGGATTTTTTCTAAGTCTTTCCATTTCCTAACAAATGGGGCAATGTCATTCTTTCTGACAGCAGCGTAGAATTCCATTGTGTACAAATACCACAACTTGTTGATCCACTCATCAACTGAGGGACATCTAGGTTGGTTCCATATCTTTGCTATGGTGAATAGTGCTGCAATGAACACTGTTGTGCTAGTGGATTTAGTATGTCCTTGTTTCTGGATGGTTGGGTAAATGCCAAGTAGTGGAATTGCTAGGTCATAGGGGAGTTCTATGTTTAGCCTTTTGAGGCACTGCCACACTGCTTTCCATAGTGGTTGAACGAGTTTGCACTCCTGCCAACAGTGTAGTAGTGATCCCTCCTGGCCACATCCCCTCCAGCATCTGTTGTTATTCGTTTTCCTCATCCTGGCCATTCTAACTGGAGTGAGGTGGAATCTTAGAGTTGTTTTGATTTGCATTTCTTTTATGACCAGAGATGTTGAGCATTTCTTCATGTATCTATAGGCCATTTTTGTTTCTTCTTCAGAGAAGAATCTCTTTAAGTCTTTGGCCCATTTTTTAATGGGATGGTTGTTACTTTGGAGGTTAGTTTTGGAGTGATTCAATTTTTTGAGTTGTTGATATATTTTAGATATGAGGCCTTTGTCCGTTGTTTGGTTGGTGAAGATCTTCTCCCACTCTGTAGGTTTCCTGATTAGTTTACTAGCTATGTCCTTTGCCATACAAAAGCTCTTCAGTTTAATGCAGTCCCACTTATCTAGCCTTTCTCTGATTTGTTGTGATTCTTGGTCCTTATTAAGAAAGTTTCTACCTGTGCCAAGGAGGCCTAGTGTATCTCCTATTCCTTCCTGTAACGTTTTCAGTGTGTCAGCTTTTACCTCCAGGTCTTTGATCCATTTGGAGTTAATTCTAGTGCAAGGTGACAAAGAAGGATCCAACTTTAGTTTTCTGCAGGTGCTTAACCAGTTCTGCCAGCACAACTTGTTGAAGAGGCTGTCTTTCTTCCATTCTATTTTTTTGGCTCCCTTGTCAAAGATTAGGTGGCCATAGGTCTGTGGTTTAATATCTGGGTCCTCAGTTCTATTCCATTGGTCTTCAGGCCTGTTCCTGTGCCAGTACCAAGCTGTTTTGAGAATTATAGCTCTGTAATAGAGTCTAAAGTTTGGAATTGAAATTCCTCCAGCGCTGTTCTTTCTGCTAAGAAGTGTTTTTGCTATACGGGGTCTTTTATTATTCCATATGAAATTTTGGATTGCCTCTTCTATTTCTTTAAAGAATGGCATTGGGATATTGATGGGTATTGCATTGAATTTGTAGATAGCTCTTGGCAAGATTGTCATTTTCACAATGTTGATTGAAAAGAAAATATTTTCAATGAGAGTTATGGTCTCTGGAAGAACCAGAATACTTCGATGCATTGGACAAACAAATCTCATCCTGAGCTTAACTGTAGAATCAGATCATGGGCCAGGCATGTCTGTGATTGAATGACCAATGAGATGAGAAAGTGTTTATTCAAGGAGAATATTGTTAACTTGGCCCGAAAAAAAAAGTGGAAAACCACAATTTTGTTTATGTATCTGATATGGAAGGCCAACACCACTATAGAAAATGGCAACTTGGTCATCTTAATACAAATTGTCCTATTATCAGTTCCATACCAGGCACAGAAAAACATTTCAGTCTCTCTTAAAACATTTGTTGGTCATTTCAGTGCTTGCAGATCAGGAATATCAGTGTTCTGGTAACTATGTTCTTTCACCATGTTTTAATTTAATGTCTACTAAGTCAATAACAGCATCTTCTAAGTACGGGTCCTATACATGATTATGGATATGAAGGGAGGAAAATTTAAAGTGCTATATAGATATTTCATTATACACTAGAAGTCACTTACAAAGAGATACTATTTTTGAAGGAATAATTAAGGATGAAAAGGCATGCCTTATTTTGAACTTACTGAGTTTTGCACATCACATTATTAAATTATTAGAGGCTGACCTCCCCACCCTCTCTTGCTCTGACTGAAGCCATGGCTTTGTGATTGTCAGGAAAACACTCTTATCACTTGAGCCACACTCCTATTCCTTTTGGTTTTAGTTCTTCAAATTGCATCTCATGATGCGATAACTTTGCCTCATCTAATCTTAGATCGCATTCCAAATCACTAGATTATAAATAAGCATATGTGTTTCTTAACCAATCTGACTACATGTTCAAAATATGCTGGATAGGTCAGAGAATCTGCAAGTAAAATATCATAATTTTGTTCATAAGCTATTTTTATAATTTATAGTATATTATATATACATATTTTAATAATAAATTAAATTATATCATATAATGTATACAATACTTTTATATAATAATTCATATTAATATTTGTATGTATTTATAATGTCTTAAAATGATTTTAATAATATATTTATTTTTATAATTATCTTCCCTGGTCATATAACTTCTTTAATATATGACTATTAAAAATAATGAAGGCACATGTAGAAAACTAAAAATTGACCCTAGCCTTTCGCCCTGCACAAGCATTAACTCAAAGTGGATCAAAGACCTCAATGTCAGACTGGAAACTGTGAAACTGTTACTTGGTAGAGTAGGAGAGACACTGGAACTCATAGGCACAGGCAAAAGATTCCTGAACAGAATCCCAGGGTCACCACAGACTGGAGAGAGACTCAACAAATGGGACCACCTAAAAAAATGATTCTGCAAAGATAAAAGCATAGCCAAAAAATAGAGAGCCAGCCAACCAACTGGGAAAAGATATTTACCAATAATTCATCTGACAAATGCTTAATATCCAGTGTTTACAGAGAACTCAAGAAACTAATCCTCCCCAAACCCAACAAACCATTCACTAAATGGGCAAGGGAACTAAAGGGAGACATCAAAAGAAGAGGTTAAAATGGCAAAAAAGCATATGAGAAAATGTTCATCATCCATGGTCATAAAGGAAATGCAAATAAAAATGACCCTAAGATACCACCTTACCCCAACAAGAATGGCCAAGATTTTGAACTTAGACAATGACAGTTGCTGGCCGGGGTGTTGGGGAAAAAGGAACCCTACTGCACTGCTGGTGGGATTGTAAGCACGTTCAGCCACTCTGGAAAGCAGTGTGGAGGTTTCTTAAAGAACTGAAAATTGACCTTCCCTATGATCCCGTCATACCACTCCTGGGCATCTATCCTGAACATCATAATCCAAGATATGATAAGGACACCTGCTCAGCTATGTTCATCTCTGCACTATTCACAATAGTCAGGTGATGGAAACAATCCAGATGCCCTATTGCAGATGAATGGATACAGAAAATGTGGTATGTATATATACACAATGGAATTCTACATAGCCAACAGACAAGATAAAATAATGGCATTTTCAGGGAAGTGGATGAATCTAGAGCGAATCATGTTGAGCGAGACAAGTCAAGACCAAAGGAACAAAAGGCACATGGTATCCTTAATATGTGGCTCTTAGATCCAAATAGTACAAGAGCGAGGACTCAAAAGTTGCATACCCAATGCTATGGACATGGTACTGGAAATATAAACACAACTACACAGACATAAAAACTTATGACTCTATAGACATAATGTTTTATTATATAGATTAATATGTATCTATGACATACAAACCCTCAGCCTAATTTTGATTATGTTCTAAAATCTAAGTGCCAGTGATTGTATATAGAGATTCCCTTCTTGAACACTTGTTTGTTAAACTCGTCATTTGAAATATGATATAAAAATCAATGTTAATAAATTCTTTAATAAATAGTAAAGCAACGAACAAACAACAAAAATAATGAAGGCATCTACCATATTTTACCACATAGATTTCTTTTTGAGCATGTTTAGAGAAGAAACAAGGAATATGAATGTAGTTTACATAAATCACAAGAAGATGTCATGTGTCAAAATGTTATATGAAGGCATCGGACAACACATATTCAAATTATCCTTTAGCCTAGCTAATAAACATCTCAAAAAGCAGAATTGATTTCTTAATCTATCAACTCTGTTTGCTAAGTTTTTTCAGTTCTCTTTCTTCCTTCCTCATTTTCTGAAGTATCATCTATGCAGCTGCTCAAACCAGAAGTCTAAATTATTTTGCCAGTCCTGGGCTTGAGCTCAGGGACTGAGCACTGCCCTTGGGTTTTTCTCAAAGCTAGAGCTCTACCACTTGAGCCACAGCACCACTTCTGGCTTTTTCTATGCATGTGGTACCGAGGAATAGAACCCGGGTCTTCATCCATTCTAGGCAAACTCTCTACCACTAGGCCAAACTCCTGGCCCCAAGAAATCTAAAGATATTTTTGAGTCTATTCTTCACCTCAGTAATAAATGGTAAGAACGTCCTATTCAATTTATATCTAAGGCAATATTATACCATCCAGTTAATTCTAGCACTTTTGTTGCCATTTTTGTCTCTACCCTGTTTATCCTGAGCAACCCGAGCTGTTGTTTCCGTAGTTGTCCATCAGTCTTTACGATACATATGCTATATGAGATCACTAATATCTTCAAACACAACTTAGGTCCTTTCTCTCCACTGATTCCCTATTATCCTGAGAACAAAATATAAGAATTAAATATATTTGTCATGCACAAGCCCCTGTATACCCTTCTCCTTTGTATATCTCAGATTTCAAATCCTTGCTCTTTACCATCCATTTTTATTTCATGCATCCTGATTCTACCTGTTTAATACAAAACACCTAGCTTCTTCTCTCACTGAACACTTGCAGAGCTTTGCATTACACTCAGTGCAAAATTAATTAGTTGTTTCCTTCTTATTGCTCAGATTTCACTTAACTCCACAAAGAGATTTTTCTTGACCATGTAACCTGAGTTAATTTGATAAGCAATTTTCTTATGAATTGCCCTCTTAGAGTCTTTTGTGAACTGCAAACTGTGTATTTGTTTGCTGTCTTCTCTCTCTTCTCCTAAAGCACAAATTTCAAGTGAAGACAGTAGAGAAAAAAATAGTCACAGAGCTTTTCCAACCCTCTTGGCTTCTTACTTCCTGTCTTTAAAATGAGACAGGGTGCCTAAATTTTATCCAGGTGCCTTGAGACCACAGAATAGATGTCTATTTCAATCAAGGTATTCCATATGTTAATAATTTACTATTTATTTTTTTCTGAAAATTAACATACTTCTACTCAGTGAAACTGAGGGAAGATGAAAGAATGTAATGCAAAATATGAGGGATGTAAAGTATCTCTTTTCTCAGACAGAGATAATTTGGCTATAGACTAGATATTTCCTTTCGTCCCATTCCTGTTGCTGCATTGGTCTAGTTATATTTCAGCATCTTCATTTGCCTAATGGTTCTAGAACAAAGTTGATGAATAATAAATAATGACTAAATATTCTGCCAGTGTTGTTTTTTTTTTAAATTACCATTGCTGTTACCATCATTGTTTATTTTACTCCCTATAATTGTCTATATTCTATGACACGTTCATGCATAAATTTGTTTGAAGGACATGTGTTTGTTTCCTATCAAGGCTGAGATGTATTACTACAAATATAATTGACTGGAATAAACACAAATATAAATGTCTCACACTAGATCCAAAGGTCTGATCACCTCAGCCTGTTTCTTTGCTCTTGAAACTTAGAAGATTGAAATCAGGTGGTAACAACTTCCTTTCTTCTACTAGAAGATGATAGGAAGAATTTGCATTAAGATTTCTTTAGGCGGTTTGCAGAATTTAGCTCCATATGACTGTGGTTCTCTGTCTCCAAATTTACCGCCTTATTTCTATGACCCTTAATTCCATCTGCAAAGCCCTTTTGCCATAGGCTGATGTCAGTGAGTGAAGTTTATGGGTAGAAACCTCCTACTACAGTGAGTCTGAATGTAAGATGGGGGTGAATTTGAACTGCTGATATTTTGGGCAGGGACTGGGCCAGGTACATGCTCCCCAAATGATTTATACCATTTTAGTCATCAGGTCTTGTAAAGTTAGGAAAACATGTGCATTACAGAAGCTAAATGAGAACAAGTTCTTTCCATGGAGTAGTAATTTCTTTTCTTTTTTTTTAAATTTTTATTGTAATTAGTAAAAGGGTTACATGATATTTGCCAGATAGAAGGTGCGTTAATTCACATACATTGATACCCTTTCACATGTCTTGGTACCCATTTCCCTCCCCCCCCCACCCCCCACCCGTCTTGGTTTTCCCCCCCTTCCCTATCAAATTTCAAATATCCAAATACAAATAAATTCAATATATTAGATAACAAAGTGAGATACTATACCAATATGAGATAACAAGGGACAGCAAAGGAGATGAGAGACAACATAGTACATTAAGGACAACAATCATTCATTATATGGCTTTTGTTTCACTATCCTGGAGGTCCTTTCAATTAGCTTCACATTATATGGCCTTATGTATCAAGATTTTGCTCTATTGCAAATCTCTGCTAGTAGAGCCCAAGGTTTCTACTGATTATGACGAATGAGGGAAACCATTGAGCCTAAGTTCCTTTGAGTCTGGCTTACTTCACTTAATATGATTTTTTCTAAGTCTTTCCATTTCCTAACAAATGGGGCGATGTCATTCTTTCTGACAGCAGCATAGAATTCCATTGTGTACAAATACCACAACTTGTTGATCCACTCATCAACTGAGGGACATCTAGGTTGGTTCCATATCTTTGCTATGGTGAATAGTGCTGCAATGAACATTGTTGTGCTAGTGGGTTTAGTATGTCCTTGTTTCTGGATGGTTGGGTAAATGCCAAGTAGTGGAATTGCTGGGTCATAGGGGAGTTCTATGTTTAGCCTTTTGAGGCACTGCCACACTGCTTTCCATAGTGGTTGGACGAGTTTGCACTCCCACCAACAGTGTAGTAGTGATCCCTCCTGGCCACATCCCCTCCAGCATCTGTTGTCATTCATTTTCCTGATCCTGGCCATTCTAGCTGGAGTGAGGTGTAGTAATTTCTTTTCCTCTCTTCATTCCAACAGAGTTTTCCTTATGTTTCATGGGTCCCAAAGGCACATGAATCCACACTGTTAAGAGACAGGTGGTGCCAGGATAGCAGTGATATTTCCTAGCTTTTATTGTGTAAGGGAGAAGGAAATTGGTGATAGCTGTCAAACTAGTTTCTCATCCACCAGTTATGCAAGAAAGATGCACATGAAAGGTGATGATTATCTTAACTCTTTAAATAAAAAGTCAGCCCACATTTGCCAATACCACTTTCCAAGAAGATTACTCTTAGAGAAGGCTTTTGGGATAGTGTGATTTTGTTGATCAAGGAGCACAGTTTGTTTATGCTCTTATAGAAGTGACCAGTTACTTGGAAACTGAGAGTGTTTGGGGTGACTGACACCTCACATGCATTCTTATTTTATTGAGATGTTAGCATGCCACTCATTGGGAAATAGACCATTGAATGACATTCGCATTTGCCAGGTGGACTGTCAAGGTATATTCAGTATCAGCCTCTCACTGGAATATAATCTGACACAGATGCCATTTTGTCAAGGTTTTCAGATTTGATGTTCCAGGATAAGCAAGCTCATACTGCAAAAACTCCCTACATCCTTTCCTGCTTAACGAAAGTGTGGCACAGCTCTGATTTCTCATCTGAAAATCTGCACGTAGCCAAGACAAAACATTCTTGGTTTGCTCCATTTAGAAGCATTTCCTCACCATTATTGGACATACACACATGGGGACAACACATACACACTCACACACACATACTTACGCACGCACACACACACTTCCACGTTTGACCTGTTGGAACATACTGAATAGGAAAATTTAGTTAGGAGTCATATATGCAGGCTTAATTCAAGGGATTTTATTTATAGACCTCAGTGTTTTTGAATCGTGTAGAATTTGTAAAAAAAAACTAACAAGACAGTGACCACATCTCCTCTGCAATAGTAAAGAAAAGCCTTTGAAATACTTTGTATGTGTGATTGTGTCCCCTTTGAAGCAGGTAATAATTTTGAAGACAGAGATTATCCTCAAATGTATTACTAAGCATAGTAAGAAAAGGTTTATGTTCTACTTATGACTTCATATTAACAACTATCCTCTCATTTAAGTTTTACTACACACATGCTTTTGCTAGCCTACTTTGATGATGGGACATCTGTAAAGATAACTGTATTGTTTGGGGGCTTCTGTAACAAAATATCGTTCACTGGGTGACTTAATCCCTTTCCATACAAGAAGCTGGAAGTCAGAGCACAGTTCCCCCATAGTTAGTTTCTGATGTGGGCTCTTTCCTCTCATGTCTCTGTTACAAGCTCTTATGACCTTTAAGAGAACATTGAATGGACCTCTAGGATATTGAAACAAAAGCCATATAATGAATGATTGCTGTCCTTAATGTGCTATGTTATCTCATCTCTTTTGCTGTTCCTTTGTTGTCTCATATTGAATATCTCACTTTGTTATCTGATATATTGGATACATTTGTATTTGGTTACTTGAAATTGGACAGGGAAGGGGGGGAAAACCAAGAGGGGGGTGGGGGGGAGGGTAATGGGACCAAGACATGTGGAAGGGTATCAATGTATGTGAATTAATGCACCTTCTATCTGGCAAATATCATGTTACCCTTTTATTAAATACAATAAAAAAAAGAGAACATAAAGAGAGAGAGGCGGAGCTAAGTGCTGATGGCCCATGCCTGCAATTCTAGCTCCACAGGAGGCTGAGATTTTAGGATTTGGATTTGAAGCCAGCCCAGATAGGGAAACCCATGGAACTCTAATTTCGAATTAACTACCAAAAATTCTGGAAGTGGAGCTATGGCTCTAGTGACAGAGTGCTAGCCTTGAACAGAAAAAGCTTAGGGTAAGTATCTGGGTTCCGAGTTCAAACCCTACGGGACACACACACACACACACACACACACACACACACACACACACACACAGATATGTAGAGCTCTTTGGTGTCTCTGATATTTCTTTGTAATTTAGGCACCGATTCCAGTCTGAGGTCCTCATGGTAGCACTTCATTTACCTCAAAGGCACCTCCTCTGCAAATACTATTATACTGGGGTTCAAGAGTTAATATATGAATTTTTAGAATCACAACTGTGATGTCTATAGCAGGGCAGCAAAGACTCTTGATTATGACCAGGGGACAGATAAGAAATTAAATCCCATAGAGATATACTGCATGGCCTGGGAGTTTGGCCTAGTGGTTAAAGTGCTTGCCTAGCATGCATGAAGACCCGGGTTTGATTCCTCGGTACCACATACATAGAAAAAAGCTGGAAGTGGTGCTGAGGCTCAAGTGGTAGAGCTCTAGCCTTGAGAAAATCCAAGGATAGTGCTCAGACCCTGAGCTCAAGCCCAAGACTGGCAAAAAAAAAAAAAAAAAAAAAAGAGAGATATACTGCAAAATTTTATTCCTAAAATACTATGGAATGCAGTCTCTTTGATATTCTAAAACATGGATCTTAGCAAATGAGATAGAAGAAAATGATTACAATGAATTGATGTGTGCATGGAATGCATGGAATTATACACGTGGAATTATCTTCTTGTTCCAACATGCCCTGTCTGTGAAAAACAATGCATATATGTATGTATGTATGTATGTATGTATGTATATATAGAGAGAGAGAGAAAGAGAGAGAGAGTGTGTTTTAATGTAGTCATTATGGTAAGCTTTTCTAATTATGATGTACCCAGATTTCAAGCACTCATTATAAATCAGATTTATTACATTTTTAAAAGGTAAAAAAATAACCAGTCATATTTTAAAATAATTATGAAACCTTAATTTCTTTGACATAAATATACACATTTGGTTATAGTGATACTAGTTATGAAATACTGCTCACAAGTTTTCTTTTGACTAGTTACATTCTAATAAATTCCTTGCAAATAACTAAGTTTAATTATTTCATGTATCAATAAGCAACATATTCCCACCAGAGGCATAAGCAATGTAATATACAATAAGGAAGAGCACGAGAGCTTTATACACTACCATGATTGTAGTAGTACCGTGGCTGTGAGTGTGAGAAAATATCTAATATCTTCATGAATTCTCAACTACTTCAGAGTATATCATTTAGTTTTAATTTTATAGTGGAGCATCAGTTTTACATAGCTAATGAATAGTTTTTGCATGATACATTGTTCTCTGGCACACAATTTTATTGTTGAGTGCTAATCTAGGAGATTAAATGTATGGTAGATTCCAAATAAACTAGAGACTACTCCTTTAGAGTACATGTTAAAAGCAAAGGAGGAGAGGACTGACTTGGGCAGAAAGGAAAGAAGTTGTAGTTTCTACTACTACGGTAGCCTGCTTTTTTAATCTTAGACTTTCCAACTCAACTCAACATGTCTGACATGCTTGGATTAGTCTTGAATAAAATGATATATCTTCTATTTTTAAGTTTCGAGGTTTAGTGAAGAAGTAGTGAGAATAGAAACAAAGCCAGACTCCGAAGGTTGACTGGAATGAATATCTCATTCTTCAATGGAAAGAGTCATACATCAAACATCAAAGAGATGTCAGAAGACTGTGACCTTACCTAACAGTCAAAGTAAGGTGTCAGAAGCTGAATGGATAGTTTAACCATTGTGGGGAAACTCTTGGATGGAGAATATATAAAAATCATATTTTGATTATATTTAGTTGTACTAAGGAGTTATTCAGTCGATGAGTTTATACTGTACCATGGGATCTTGACTGATGTGACCCCATCCATAATTCTCCCCAGACCCTCCTAACCCAGCCCCTCTCTTCAATGTTCTCTGTTTCATAGGATATGCATAGAATATTATGGCTGCATTTCCATCCCTTCCTTCCTTCATTCTGCTATGCTCTTTGGATGGGGCATGTAGAGCAGTTCTTTTAAAGAAATTCAACAACCTTAAAGAGAACACAGGAAAAGAATTCAATACACTCAGAAGCTTAACAGACATGAAAGAAATTTAAAATATCAAACAAATTCTTGAGCTGAAGAATATACCAAGTAAAATTCTAAATCGAATAGAAGGCATAAATAGTAGGATAAATCCAACAGGAATAATTGGTGACTATAAACACAAGGTATTTGAAAATATAGCTCGAGAAGAACAAACAACAAACAAACAAACAAACAAACATGAAGAAGAATCCAGGAGTCAGGAGTGTGGCCTAGTGGTAGAGTGCTTGCCTATCACGCACGAAGACCCGGGTTCGATTCCTTAGTACCACATACATAGAAAAAAGCAGGAAGTGGTCCAAGGATAGAACTCAGGCCCTGAGCTCAAGCCGAGGACTGACAGAAAAAAAAAGAATCCAGAAAGCCCATGGGCATACAATGAACGGGACAGCTTTAATAGAGCAAATATTCAAGTTACTGGAGTTCAAGAGTGTTTGAGAATGCCAAAGGATGTAAAGCTTCTTGAAAGTGATATTAAAGAAAAACTGCACATAACCAGGCACAGGAAATAAAATTTACCAGTCATATTTAAAGGAGTAAATCAACTCCTGATCCATTATATGCAGCCTCTCAAAGGAGAAAAAGAAAAATTTTATAGCAGCAAGAGATAGAACAAAACATATACATGCATTCAAATTCACCTGATAACAGATCTCTCAGAAGAAACCTTATAGGTCGAGAAAGAATGATGGAAGAATTGTAGAGTATTGATGGAAATTTTTTTTTTAAAGAAGAAATGATGAGGATCCAAACTCACTAGAAACCAAGGATGCTAGTAGTTAGCCTAAAAATGAAAGAGATAAAGACATTACTAGACAAATAAAAGTTGAGAGAACATAACATCACTAGGCCTGTCCTGCAGGGAGTACCAAAGCATATTGCTCAGGTTGGAATAAAGAGATGTTAATTAGTGAAAAGCAGTGATAATTTTGTTTTGTTTTGTTTTGTTTTTATACCAGCTGTGATGATTGAGCTCATGACCTGGTGATTGTCCCTGAGGGTTTTTTTTTTCTCGCTTAAGGGTAGACTCTACCATTTGAGCCACAGCTCTGTTTCTGGTTGTTTTAGTGGTTAACTGGAGATGAGCCTCAAGGATTTTCCTGCTTGGCCTGGCTTCGATCTGTGATCCTCAGATCTCAGCTTCCTGAGTAACAGTGATTACAGATGTGAGCTCCTGGTGCCTACCTCCAGATTTAATTCTTGTTTGTTTGAAATGATTATAACTTAGGGAGTTATCACTTCAGCTTGTTTAGAACCTTAGACCAGAAGACACTGCATGATGGTGATCATTCTAGAGGCTAAAGTGAGTCAAAGATAGCTTTGAGTTGTCAGCAGGGCATATGTGAATACTCTGAATATTCTATCAGCTGCCCTCTCTCTCTCCCTAGGGAAGCAGATCATGAGACATGAGTACAGGTCATTTATTTTAGAAAGTGACAAGGATATTTAGGGGAGAATAGAATATGGAAGAGAATGAAATAGAAGCTGAGACTGGGAGGAAGCTGAGATCAAGGCTTAGTTTTAGTGAATATCCTTGTAGTATCATGTAGAAGAATGCCTTGTAATTGAAGGATGGCCATTTGTGGGGGGCATTTAAGCACTATTTAGTTCCTCATTTGCAAGATACTTTTTCTTATGAGTAAATATTTTTCAAATTTCATTGTGAATGCTGCTGTGAGAGTATCTTCGAATGAACCTGGCATGAAGATTTGGAGAATGAGTAAAAGCCCTCCACAATGTTGATATGTTTTAACCAATCTATTGAGGGCCAGAATAATAAAAGAAAGCTTTTCACCAAGGAGGAAAGAAGTCTGCTTAATAGCTTCCATTAGAGACCTTAGTTCGTCCTGGTTCAACAGCAACCTGTCAGTTTTTAACTTGAACTTAGATACCAGCTAAGCAAATTTTGGACTTGCAAATATGTATAATTTTAGATAGATAGGTAATCAGAGAGATAGACTGACAAACTGACAGATAGATAGATTCTATAATTCTATTTCTCTGAAAAGAAAGCTAATAGGGGTTCTGTTAACTTTCCACCAGAACAGGATTTTTGGTCTCCATAGTAGGTAAGGACAGAGGTCTTCTTAGAAAAGATTGAGTGCAGAAATGGACAGCTAAGTGACATATTTCATGGGAAAGTAATACCAGGTTTTACCTGTAAAAAGCTTGTTGGCTTCAGAAATAGGTGAGAAGCTAGGTGGGAGGATGTGAAAGAGGCATCAGAAACATTTGATGCGTTTACTTATAGAGAGAAATTATTCAGAAGAAGCTAAACAAGTCATTTTCATTTTCTTATATGAAACTAAAAAACAATACTTAAGCATTTTCTTACCTGTTTCAAGCATTTTTTTGGCTCTACACAAAACAATCTATTTTAAATTCCATTGAAATTTTGATGTCATAATTGTTGAAACTCAAAAACTTCTATGTCTAGAAAGGAAGAAAAGGAGTAGCACACAGAATAGGAAGTATGTTTGTCTTTTGTGACAGGATTTTTTGCAAGGCATGATTTATTACAGGAATTTGTCCTATGAAATCAGAGGAAGAGAGAATGAAAATTCATATCCTGTTTATAATGAGGCTTTGAAATGATGCTGATTCATTAAACACTCACTTGATGAATATTTATTAAGAACTTACTGTACTCAAGGAGCTCTGCTATATAGGATACATTTTTGAAATAGATAAATGCATCACTTCCTTTGTGAAGTTCACCATATAATTTTGGGTACCAAGAATAGACCCTGGGAGATAGGGAGGACAACAACATATGATCTTTGCCTTTAGGGGGTATAGGCCTTTAAGAATTATTCACCTATGGACAAAATGCCAAGCACTAGAGGATAGGCTTTGAGATCAGATAATGGGTATTTAATGTCAACAGGCACCAAAGAGTTAAACAATAGAAAACCCAAAGAAGCAAGGAATTAACCACCTTAGCTGCAATCAATTCTACTGAGAATTTTAACATTTTTTCCCCAAATTACAATATATTTTATGATTATTTACACAAAATCTCCTATGAATGCATACTATCGTGTATTATCATTAAGGCTGCTTAGTCACCGTCTCTTCTTCTTCTATACTTTGCTGACTCTAACTAATTGCTTTTTTAACTTTTATTGTGAGAGGATGATTGAGCTGCAAATCATCCTTTTATGCCAAGTCCCTTATAAACTTCTGTGCAATTTATCAGGAGGCAATGTGTGTTGTGGCAAGAGCAGGTGATGTTGTGTAATGTAACAGCCTGTGGCAACAGCCTTCAGAAGAGAAGGCAGCAGTAACACAGTGATAGAACTCTACAACTCAAAAATACGTGTAAACGTCTTTTTTTTCAGTCCACCAGAAAAAAAATAAAAAGTAAAATAAAAATTGGCTCTGTAGAAGGTATTATTTTATGCACTAAAGAAGCCAAGCTTTTTTTGTTTTTGCTTGCTTCAGAGTCTTTTACTTCTCTGAGCATATGACTACAATTCCACTGAACTAGGGAATAGAATCTAGCCCAGAACGTGATGTTGTCACTGTTTCCTATCAAGCAGAGGACATGGACTTTGAAATACATTTTCACAATTAACCACGAGTCTGAAAAGTCTTTGAGAATCTTTGTGTCCTTTATGTCTGTGCACAGTAGACTCCAAGTCTAATTCCACAACTCTTTGACTCCCTGTATTGTTCCAAATTTTCTCTGAGTTCCTGGAAAAGATGGGCTGCTTTCTTCTTCCATGTCTATATTTCTGGGTTTTCTTTTCTGATTTGTTTGCTCTTACACTAGGAAAGAATCCAAAGTCAGCTGTTTCACTGATTACGAAAAATCCATTAGCACCCTAACCAATTTACAGTGGATTTTGCTGATGATTTTTAGGGGTCATGAGGGAAAGTCACATGTCATAAAGCATGACTTTCTGCAAGCTTACTCAGTCTACAATAACGTATGTTCCTATGGTAAACTATCCGATACTTGTTCACCTAATATTTTCATTTCATTCTGAATAGCAATGTCCTCTACCCCCTGGATTTTCTATAAAATATTTTTGGTAAGCAATTTCAAAGGTGGATCATGAGGTCTTATTTCTTGGTATATGTATCTTGGTATAATCTTTTTGCCTTCATGCATGGGCTGGAGTTATTGACTTTTATTTTTACGAGACAGTCCCAACATAACCATCATTGGATTTAGGCTTTTTAAATGTTATAGTGGTGACCACAAGTACATGCAGCAGAATCCATACTGCAGGGTTTGCTTTTTGGTCTCTTCCAAACTAGGGACACACAGAAGGAAACTCACATGATGGTGGTCAGTGGCGGTGACCATAGCTTCTCAAGCCACAAGACAATCAGAGCCAACCACCCTCAGGAAAGAGTGAAACACTCTGAGGCTTGGCAGGCTAAGTGAATTCAATCCATTCTTCACTTATAATATTGTTCATTTGTGATGGGTTTATCAAGTATTACACCATGATAACACATGATGTGACAGAAAATTGAACTATCCTTTCTAGGTTAGAGATTTACAAAATTATGTCTTCCCTTTGGGTGTTTGCTCATACTCTCTTTTGGACTGCTTACACTAGAGAGCAGATTTTCTCTCTCTGCTGGTTCTGTTCAGCAGACACCAGGCTGGCAGAAAATAAGGTTGAATGTGCTATAATATTCATGTATATGATCATATATTATATGTTTATATGGCCATGACAGAACAATGAGCTTAATTGACAGATATGATTAGAAATGTAGAAATTCCTCTGTTCTCAGCCTTGGTGTTTATTTTTATTTTTATTTTTTTGGTGTCTGCAGTTTGAATTCAGGGCCTGGGTGCTGTCCCAGAGATTTTTTTTGCTCACTCTACCTACTTCCAGGTTTGGGGTGGTTGATTGGAAATAAGAATCTCATAGACTTTCCTGCTCTGGCTGATTTTGGCACCTTGGTCCTCAGATCTTAGCCTCCTGAGTAACTAGGATTATGGGTTTGAGCCACTAGTACCCAGTCTGTTCTCTGCTTTTAATGAGTAAAAGCACGTGTTAGCTTTGAGTGGTTTTGGTTACAGACTGAAGGACACATTCCAAGAGGCAGAAAGCTAACAGGACATCAGCAAGCAGCAGTGTGAATACACACAGACACTCACCCTGTCTTTTGACAGGATCACTGTGTTGTCAAACACTGAGTTTTATGACTCCCACACAAGACAATGCAATCACGCAAACAGGCAGTTTTCCGCTGGTGTCAGACCTTCTCCATACACACACACCATCTATTCATATTTCTTGTACCTCATCATAGTTTCCCTGGGGCTTCAAGGTCCTTACAGAGGATTTGAGTGAGCTTAGTGTAGTTTTTCAGGGCTGCCAACATCATGTGAACATGCTTAGATGTGAATCTCTTGTCTGCAGCACCACATAGCAATAAAATCTCTACTGTGAAGTAAATCTTGGGTCAAATCTATAAGCCATTCTCAGATTCCTGTTTCACCGAAATTGTACAATGATATATATATTTTTAACCTACAATTCTGAAATTCATATCCAAGACAAAGTCCAATCGGGTCCACTAAACATTGGTTAGTTTTTAAGAGTAGGTGTGTGCTATTCCAAACACAGAATAGGATTTCTTTTGCCAGTCCTGGGGACTGAACTCAGGGCCTGCGCACTGTCCTTCGGCTCTCCTCAAGGCTAGTGCTCTACCGCTTGAGCTACAGCATCACTTCTGGCTTCTCTATGTGGTTCCGAGGAATCCAACCCAGGTCTTCATGCATGCTAGGCAAGCATTCTACACTAGGCTAAATTCCTGGACCAAGGATAGAAATTTTTTTTCTACTCTCAAAGAATATCCAATCTATTGACTATAAATTAGAATTAAGATAAATAGAAAACAAAAAGATAAAAGAAGAAAGAAAAAAATAACCCAGTCAAGATAATACTTGGCTGTTTGGTTTTGGTTTATTCCCCTTGTTTCTTTTCAGACTTGTTCTTATGCCTATCAGTTTTATAGATGTGCATACCCTTGAGTTTTATAGGAAAACCTGAGGGCATTTTCTCTGTGTGCATTGTCAGGTAAGCAAGATCTAGATTTAGCACAATTGTGGTAAATAACTGGGACAGGAGTATCTTAATTTTTCCTGCTGAAATCAAGCTGACATTTGACACTGTTGTTTTGTGCCAAACAAAAGAGGCTGAGCCAGCAGAAGAAACTCTTGAGATGGTTGTGTGGTGCAGGTCTGAGCTCAGCATGGTGCCTTGGATTTGTTCATTTCATTGTCTCATGATACATGTGTTAGGTTTTTGAGTGTCCTTGTTTGACCAGGGAGGAGCTCTTGGAGAGAAACACATATCAGATTGAAATTGTGTATGTATCCTCATAAAGTCATTACCTCCTTCCCTCTACCTCCCATTATTTGTTAGACATAAAAATTCTGGCGTATCCTGTGTTCCTTAGACCTTCCCCTTTTCCCTTCTAGATTTAGGATATCCTGTTGCATCTGTCTAGGAAATTCTCTATTTACTTGGGTGAGGCCAACTTGAGTTTAGCACATAGGTTTCACTTTCCTGATATACTTTTGATAGTGAGGATTATTTTTTTTTTTGCCAGTGTTGGGCCTTGAACTCAGGGCCTGGGCACTGTCCTTGGACTTTCTCCAGGCTAGAGCTCTACCCTTGAGCCACAGCACCATTTCTGGCTTTTTGTTTTTCTATGTATGTGGTACCGAGGAATCAAACCTGGGTGTTTGTGCATGCTAGGCAAGCATTCTACCACTAGACCAAAGTCCTGGCCCAATATGAGGATTTTTTAAGAGCTTGGGTTCAACCATTTTTATAATTTGCCTCTATAAAGAGCTGGCAACCCATTTTGTGACTTCACTTGTTTCTGTAGAATTTATCCCTTAAGACTTATCACTCCTGATTATGAACTTCTCTGTGTGTGTGTGAGAGAGAGAGAGAAAGAGAAAGAGAGGGAGAGGGAGAGAGAGAGAGAACACGTGTGTATGCTTGCATGTTTAGGGACTTTAACTCAGTCCCTGGCCACTGCTTCTGAGAATTTGCATTCAAGGATAGTGCTCTACTCCTTTAGCCACAGTTCTACTTCCAGCTTTTTGTTGGTTTGTTGGAGATAAGAGCCTGACATACTTTTCTGTTCTGGCTGGCTTTGAACTACAATCTTCTTATCTCAGTCTCTTGAGTTGTTAGGATTATAGGTGTGAGCCACAGATGCCCAGTGGACAGAAATATTTTTGTTTACTATCATATTCACATTTGTCATAATTCTTGGCACAGATCATGAACTCAGCAAGTAATTCAATGAATGAATGAATTTAAGTTAATTATTAAGAAATAATTATTAAGGATGCAGTAGTTTAATTATTAAATTATATCAACTATTAATTAATGAGGAAAACAAATGAGCATACATAATTATTAATTAATACACAATTATTAATTGATAGGTATACTTTAAGCTCTATAGAATCACAGCAATGTTCTTTCACTAGCTTTTATTTCTTCAAACTGTTTGTCGGCTCTGTCTCCCATGGAAAGCCATTTATCAAATTTGTGATGAGTAGATGGTGTGAAATAAATCGTAGAGAGCCAATCTATTCCCACTGAGTTTTCTGAAATCTCATCTTCCCACTCACATCCCAGTTTTAATTTTGTCCTTATAAATGAGATGATTTATGAGATACTTGTCTTAAATGACTTTATTATAGCTTTCCTTCCTGTTTATAAAGATAGGAAAATACATGTGCTAATGAACACAAATTCTAATTTATACCAACATTGCCATCAAGAACCATTTTTTTTTTTGCCAGTCCTGGGGCTTGAACTCAGGACTTGAGCACAGTCCTTGGGGTTTCCACAAGGCTAGTGTTCTACCACTTGAGCCACAGGATAACTTCTGGCTTTTACTCTGTATACGATACTGAGGAATGAAACCCAGGGCTTTGTGCATGCTAGGCAAGCACTCTTACCACTAGGCCAAGCTCCCCCTTTTCTTTTCCTTTTCAAGTAATACTGGTGTTTGAACTCAGGCTCTTGTTATTGCTAGGCTGGCACTTTGCCACTTGTACCACACCTCCAGAGATTGGTAAATTCTTTCAAAGATAAAAGAATTGATAGAAAGCTCATAGAAACTACAGGTAGATGGTTGATTATGTATTAAAGAAGTGGTACTCACTGTGATTACATATGCTTCCAGAGGTACAGAAAATAGGATATGGTCTTTGCTATAGGGAAATTTATAATAAAGTTTTGGTGGCAGATCATGTAACTTACTGAGTAAATAAATAACATCAATAAAAGTTAAATGCAAAACACTATTTGAAGGACATTCTTTATACAAAAGAAAGAAAAATTTACAGTCACATAATATGGACATAGTTTCAAGCAAAAGATAAAGCTGCCTCTGAAAATTCTGGAACCAAAGGCACCTTTAAGTGAACTATTTAAGCTTTGCGTAAATTGTCCTTGGCAGAATGACAAATCGAAATAGCATATAACTTATTAGTGTTGTCCCTTAATGTATGATCTATATTATACACAAAAAATAATGACAAGACTGCAAGTCAAGATAAATAAGACAAACAAAATAGATCTAATCTGCTGGCAAAGCAATTGTTCCATGATTACAAGAAAGAATGAAAGTACATACAAGATTCCTTTTGGCTCATCTGTCTAAACAGCTGTAAAGCTTATGCTTTTATTTATTCTTTTGAATGCCACTAGCTTTGAAGCTCCATTGAATAGATTAACATACTCATTGTCTTTCTAAATTGTCACATCTCACTGTATGTGGCAGAGCCATCACCACAACCATCTGATTTGAGATTGCTAAATGTGGGTGCTTTTTCTAGACAGGACAGAATGCTTTGTGTTTAATTCCATTATATGGCCAACCAAAGCATTAGAACATAGAGGAGAATGTCCCTCAATCTATCAATTGGAGATACATTGTAAATTGCAATTAATGCCATGTATTTAGCACAATTGATGACTGCCAAAAGCTTTGTGTGCTGCTCGACATCAACTTGTTAAGCATTTAATTTACTTGTGAAAAAGTCAGTCCCACTTTCTGTTTAAAAATAGAAACAGATTGTTTTCTACCTCTTTCTGTATGTGTTGCAGTTTATTTATAAATGTACACTGTTTCTCATATAATAAGACTCTTTTAATGAGTTGTTAGCTTGGGGCTGTTACCCAAGCAGGCCTTTTCTTTATGGAATGCCCATTTCAAAGTATTAAGCTGCAATATTGGGAAAGAGTTCTGCAATTTATTACTGTTAATAAAGCTTTGAAACTTTATGATACACTTAAAAATACAGTCATGCCAAAGCCTTCACTCATTAAACATTAATGCATTCCATATATATTTATTGAGTGTCTTCTATGTGAAGGTGGAGTTTGTAGCCAGGCTGCTAATATTTATGATTCTCTAAAACCACGGGTAGGTAAGAGCATGTGAACATGATTCATAATTGATTGGCTACTAATTATGTGTTGTGAATTGCTGGGTCAAAGAACAAAGACAGGTGTCGTGTTGTAAATGGGGAGTTGTCCCCCTTGCTGAGTATTTAATGACCATCTTAATGCAGCTGCAGAAATTCCACCATGAGAGGCAGCTGAGAGAGGAGGATTTATTATATTCATAGGTCCTGGAGACAGGTGATAAGCCATCTACACGACAGGCCATAGAAGACAAGCCCCCAGAGAATTGGCTCAACAGAATAGGCAGGGATCCAGGAAAGAGAATGAAGACTAATAGGAAAATACTCTCGGTGGAGTTTAGTGCCTTTACTTTGCAGTCAGTGGAGAGTGCCTTAGGGAAACTCAGTGAAGACTTTGCCAAAGGAATCCATTGAATCCCAATCTGAAGGATGTGGCTGTAATTTGACCATAGCCAGCATTAGGCACAAAAGGGAACGGTGACAAGAACAGAGGCCTGTCACATGGGTGCAGCTTCTAACACAGTTTGGCAGCTTGCATCTTGTTTGCAGGGATGTTGAGGCATCCAACAAGTATTATGTTTCAAAAGTTCACAGGTTGGGGGCATGGCTCAAGTGGTAGATCTCCCGCCTTTCATGCACGAGGCCTTCAGTTCCAACCTCAGTACTATATTCAAAAAAAGTTTCTGGTGTAGTGTTTTCTTGCAAAGCTGAGGCTTAAAGTCAATAAATCCTCTTGAAATGCATTTTATTTCTTAGTATGGTTAATTATGTTTTATCTACTTCTTTGAAAGAATAACAGATTTTAGACTGTCTGGATCTTTGTCCTTGAATACAGATGTCCTGGAAGTAGATATTTTATTCTCTTTAAGCTTGGCATTTTCTTCCTATATTTATACTCATCTGGACACTTTTTCTGATAAGAACCACTGGGTTTAGAATAGCATTTAAAGCCAGAAAGACAGTCCTGATATTTATGAACTGTATAACCTTGAGCAAGTAAATAATCCTCAGTAAGCCTCAGGTATCTTTATGCATTGACAGGGATCATTGTATCTACCTCAAAGCTGTATAAAGAGGGCTAAGTGAGCAAATACTTAAACAGGGTACAATAGCAGGGACATTAAAAAAAAAAAGAACACATATTGAGGTCTTACCTGTACTGATGAAGAAGTGTAACCCCTAGTTAAAACCCTTGGGGTCAAATGTCTCAGAATCCAGAATTGTTTTCCCCCAGACTTTAGAAAGATACTAGCGAAGATACAATCCATATTATATAGCACCACCCTACTACTCAATGTTCTTTTTAGAACTGTTAAGTAAGACACAAGTTAAAATGCCACAATTGATTTATGTCATTTCAGGTCAGGTTTTTGCCAGAAAATGAGTTTCATTACATTCACAACTTACAAAAGCAAATCAACAGATTTGGGATTTCAGATCCGAGCACATTTTATATTTATCATAGAAGGAGGCATATTTTAAATGCTTGCTAAACATCTGGATATATCCTAAGTTCATGTTCTTCCTCTCTTGACCTGAGCAACTTTTCTTCCCTTAAAATCTCATCCATTTCTAGCTTCCACAATGCTGTGAGTTAAATCTCTAAGGAAACCTGTGCGTTTCATCATGAGCTCAATCAGGGCATTGAACTTTAAAATGTTTTTGTTTTCTTTCTCTCTTTCTTTCTCTCTTTTCTTTCTCTCTCTCTCTCTCTCTCTCTCTCTCTCTCTCTCTCTCTTTCCTTCTTTCTTTCTTCCCTTCCTCCCTTCCTTCCTTCTCTTCTTTCTTTCTTTTCTTTCTTTCTTTCTTTCTTTCTTTCTTTCTTTCTTTCTTTCTTTCTTTCTTTCTTTCTTTCTTTCTTTCTTCCGAGCCACAGTATCACTTCTGGCTTTTCCTGTGTGTGTGATACTGAGGAATCAAACCCAGGGCTTCAGGGATGCAAGGCAAGCACTCTACCATTAAGCCACATTCCCCGCCTCTAAAACACATTTTATTCTGGGAATTTCTTACCATTTCTTATAATTTGTCATCTTTCTCCTGCCTTCCCTGACTTCCTCCATTTGCTAGACATTTCCTGCATTTTTACATGAATTAATGACATTAGTGCTTAACTTTCAGTGGCTGGGTCAATGGATTGAGTTTGATTCAGTAGGGTTATTCTTCTCTAATGAAAAAGAGTTTCCAAATGATGCCATTGCTTTTATCCTTTTGCTGAGTTCCTAATGGCTGCAGAATCAGATGGATTTGCTTTGGTTATAAAGAACACACCTACACACATTCATATATATAGAAATGGGTACACTTGCCTATATGTACACAGACATTTACCAGAAAAAGTATATTCCTCCCCCCACACAGAGTTAGTTTTATATTTCCTCAGACGTATGGACCTAAGACAAGTCTAAGATATCTTCCCAACTCTTCCCTGAAAAAAATCATACCTGGTTTAAGGATGATTCTGTAATGGAAGCAAGTGGGAAGCTACCTCTGAAGCCTTCAAAAATCTCCTTCCTTGAAGGGCAACTTATAAACACAGAAATATAAAACAACCAAAGTATTCAGTGGATATATTTAAAACAGTTTAAGCATCATAATAGGTTCTATTCTGGGTCACTTTGCACACCCAAATTGTCTTTTTGAGACTATTAACAATGTCATGCTGAGAAATTTAATAAACACAATCAGTGGTAAAGCCTGTTACTTTTGTTTTGCTGGTTTGAAAAATCATCCTCATATTTATCTGCCCAGGGTGATAAGCCTGCTTCCCTAACTAGAGGATCTTGCCAGAATAACTTCTGCATATATGAGAAGAGTCTTTGATTCGTGGGTGACAGAGCCTATTTAGTAGTTTCTATTCACACTCAAGTCATTCTTGAGAAATAATTCAGTCATCATTTGTGTGGGCCTTCTTGGCTCTGGATAAGGTTAATAGTCAATGTCACCTTCACTGGGTGTTCTTTGGATAGAGACCATTAAGGGAAATAGCTATTTCAGTGAGTGGCATATTAAAGTCCTAGCCCACAGCTCTGTTTGCTCCTGATTCCACTGAGGAAGGTACAGCCTTTACACCCACTCCAGGGAGAATATAAAGGAGTCTGGCCATAAAGCCAAAGAACAAGGAACACAAGAGACTCAGGATAATTCCAAAGAAGATGAAGAAGCTCAGGAACTTTTTGCTTCACTTTCAGAAATCTGGGAGCCTCCCATTTTCTACTGATCCTTTCATTGTCTTGTCAGTCAGTGTTTTGCACATCTAGCTCTCCTTGTTTGTGAGTTTATTAACTGAGTCCTGTACTTGTGGTCTTGAGCTAAGCTTCCTGTTCTCTGTGTCATTTTTTAAAAAAATATTTGTCTTCATGGAATGCTGTTTTAAAGTCCAGTGCTAGACAAAGCTTTGCTAATCTCTTGGGAGTTGATAGTTACTCCACATAGATGAGAAGAATAATAAACCAGTCTCATGTTCCTTTTGATCTTAGCTGTCTGGAAGCTCCAATCTAGATACTCAGGTTAATCAAGAGTTGAGTCAAAACTACATTGAAATTCACCTTAGCCCAGTTAGAATGACCATAATCAACAAAACAAATAATAACAGCTGCTGGTGGGGATGTAGCTAAAAGGGATCACTAATACACTGTTCGTGGGAATGTAAACTGGTTCAATCACTCTGGAAAGCAGTATGGAGACCAAACATAGAGCTCTCCTATGACCCAGCAATCCCACTCCTTGGCATTTACCCAATGACCACACTCAATGCATCATTATTTTCCATAGCTGAGATACGGAATCAACCTGAATGGATCAAGAAAATGTGGAATATGTACATACATACACACACACACACACACACACATATATATATATATGAATGCTATGCTTCCATCAGAATCAAAGACATCACCCTATTTGTAAGGAAATGGGAAGACTTGGGGAAAAATCATATTAAATAAAGAAAGAAAAGAAACAGGGCTTCATGTTTGAAATAATTAGTATGCATCTAAGATTTTCCTACCAAAGGATTGCAGTAGCTCAATAACTATGCACATATGACAACATAAAATGATGCTGACCAAAATGAACTCCAACATATGTAAATAAATATTTTTAAAATAATATTTCATTTTACTGTAAAGGTCATATATCAAGGGGTTACAGTTACAGTAAGATAATGAGAACATCTCTTGTTGAACAGTGCTACCTCCTTGTTTTCTTCCACTATCTCCCCTCTGCTCTCCCTCGTCCAAGTTGTAAAGTTCATTTCCAACCTAGCCTCTTGTGAGTATCGCTGTCGTAATAGTTCACTTTTTGTCCATTGCCTCACCATTTTTGATTCCTCTTCCTTTCTCCAAATCAGTTAAAGTTATATAAGATACAGAGTATCAAAATAAAAAAAAATCACTGACAACAAGATAAATCAGAGGAAAAAATGAAAGAGAAAGGATAACTTCACACAAAACAAAATAAAAAGCAAATGAAGTTATTCCTTTTCTCCCTCCCATTATTCTCCTTGGTTTATTCCCTGTAGTGGCAATTTTTGATTTTGATATCCTTGGTCTTGTATATAGGTTTATAAGATTTGGGGCTGGGAAGGGGACTCAGAAATAACGGGGCAAATGGTGAACCAATGTAACAGTGATACTCACTAGACAGTATATTGGAAATGAACTTTACAACTCAGGAGGGAGGGAGTTGGTGGGGAGAGAAGGTGGAAGAAAGTGAGGTCGGATTAACTGGTCTAAACGAAATGTACTGAGTACCCTACTTATTATGTAACCCTAAACCCCCTGTATATCCCCTTTACAATAAATAAAAAAATTAAAAATATCTATTTTCCCATGAAAAAACACCATTGGAAGCACATGTTTTGGTGTTCTATTTACATATCAACATAGGACTAAAGCTCACATGTAGCATATACTTATCCTCTCCCTGATACCTTAACTCACCTGTCCTGTTCATTTATTTATTTTTTTTACTCCACAGAACAGAACTGGATTAATCATAATCCTATGTTCATATTGTACTTACATTTTCTCTTATATTTTTATTGTAGTTGATTCTGTAATACAACCAGCTCTTTGTGGAATGAAAAGTAAGTGAGGCATAAATAAATAATGAGGAAGTGAGCCATACCTCTTCAGAACAAAAAAAAATTTCTATATAACTTTACTAGAGGGAAAGAGATCTAAATTACTCTGCCTCACAAACTAGATTGGGGATGAGGTGACATTTTCTGGGAGTAAGGAGAAGATTGAGTTGTGAGAAGATAAGAAAGACAGAAAAAACAATACAGTTGCCCTGGGTAAATTCTCTATGTAGGAAATCCCCATCTTTTTTTGTTGTTGTTGGAACAGTGAAATATTGTTTTCCAAATGAGGGCCTCCTCCTCCTCCTCCTCCTCCTCCTCCTCCTCCTCCTCCTCCTCCTCCTCTTCCTCCTTCCCCCACCTCTTCCTTTTGTACAAAGTGTTTCAGTTCAGCATATCAGCTGTGAGTACAACGCATCTTCATTAATGTGACCCTTTCCATCATTTCCCCCTGTCTGTCTCAACTCCATTTCTGCTTCCAATTTCCTTAAGGTGAAAGACTGGTAGATGAAGGTTTTCTGCACTAAGAAAGAATTCCCCTCTGGAAGAGAGACCTTTAGCATATTCTGTTACAATGGTAGATTTGAATTAACATCAGATGAAAAAGACCATTTTTTTTTGTGTTGTTACTTGAAAGACCATTGTGATGAACAAGAGAGCAAGGCAATCGTAACTGTTAAAAAACAACAACAATGGGCTGGGAGTTCAGCCTAGTGGTAAAGTGCTTGTCTAGCATGCTCGAAGGGTTTGATTCCTTGGTACCACATACATAGAAAAAAAGCCAGAAATGGTGCTGTGGCTCAAATGGTAGAGCTCTAGCCTTGAGAAAGTCCAAGGATAGTGCCTAGGCCCTGAGTTCAAGGCCTTTATTTGCTTTTTCCTAATTAGCATTTTCCATATCCAGCCATCACCCTGGTATGTTCTAAACCATAACAACAACAACAACAACAACAACAATAACAACAACATATGCATTATGTAGCATATTTCAAGACCAGAATCTGCAGCTCTAGTTCATGTTTTCTTTGAAAAATTTTTTTTACTTATTATCAGTTCTTTGAGTTTTAAATAAACTAGTCAATGACAGAGTGTAATAAAAGATTACTCTCATCATTCTATAGCTGTAAAATGGTGAGTATTATATGGTCAAACATATTTATTGCTTATATTTCATTGTGAGACCACAGTGATTTCACGTGCTTATTTCATGTATAAACTGTCCTTTGATGCAATAACCAATATTATTTTTTTAATCAAGAAATAAAACATTGCTTTGATTTTTGGTTCATGACTCCAACATGTAACAAAACAACAGTAAAAATGCATATCTTTGAAGATTGACTATCATTAGCACTTTCTGATCCAGAACTACTTACATAATTTTAGAATAAAGCCTGCAGTGCCTTTCTAATTGGCTTTTCCCCCTCAAATTAAAAGTGTTTTAATTAAAGAAAATTATATACTCATTATCACCATCAAAAGCTGACTTAAGACCAAACTATTCTGTCCTATTAGTTTGGAGTTCATGACAATAGAAGCAAAGTTTAAAATCCAAATGTGATTAAAAAAACACAATTCTGCTCTTAGATGGTTTCTTTCTAAGTCAATACTTGATTCTTTGAAAGCACAATGGCTGTATTTTTCACCTAAATGACAAATAGATCAAACATGGGGCTTTTAATACAGAGGGAAAAGGTTATGGTATTTGTGTTGCACCTATAAGAAGCAATAGTCATTGTTTGCCCTTAATTAAGAGACACACAGTGTTAATCCATCTTTTTCAATGGAATGGAACATGAGCCTGAGAAGCCAGTAGATTTTAATCTAAAATGGAGTGGTGAGATTTCCCCGAATCTTTGTCACATTACCTCAGTGTAGGCTATTTTTGATAATCTTGTTCTAAGGCTATGATCAATGGGAATTTAAAGAAGGATTTAGTGGTGACAGGATTTTCTTCTCTTGAAAGATGGCACATAGAGGGAAAAATGCAATAATGGGGAAGAATGTTGTTTGAATCTTGTTATTTGATACACCTTCATAGTACATGCATAAGACTTTCACATGTCATTTTTAATGTGACTGTCTTCCTGTCATACCATGTCCAATCTTGATTATGCAAAAGCGGAGAGAAGGTCATTTCATGTTTCAAGGTATTCCAAACTGAAATACTATGAAATTTCATCTAAGTTTGTCAAGAATACGCTTATTTAAACCTACTCTGTTTCTGAGATCCCCATTGAAAATCTATTAAAAATAATTTGCATTTAAAATATTTCCCTCACATTTGTGGATTTGTTCAAGTTTGGATTCTAGTCAAATGAACTCAAGAGAGAAAACAGATGTATCATTAGTGTTGAAGAAATTCAGGTCCAGGTGTAAAATCCATTCTGTCTGTCTGCTGAGAGTTACCTGTCTGGGCTCAATTTGTGATCAGATTAGCTATCACTTCAGTTTGAAAAAAAAAGCTGAAAAAATGTGGCCATTTTTTCTGTATGAAAGTCAAAATATGAAAGCAAGCTTATGAGTCAACAATGATATTTCAAGGAATTTGTGCCATTCTTCAATATCAGTCTCATTTGGCCATCTTCACTTACATTTCAGCAATAAGCAGCTGCATTTGAAAATTTGGCCAAGGTTTCGTCATTTTCATCTTTAAGCTCATTTCTAAGATACACTCATCTTCTCAAGGAATAGAGTTAGACTCCATGTTGTTTCTGGAGAATATTCACGGTTTTCTTTTCACCCAGAGTGTTCTTTTCTGCTGATTTATTTTTCCTGAGTATCACAATGATTAGATTTTTGTTCTCTCTCTGTTCCATACCTTGCCCTCTCTCTCTCCTCTGTCTCTTAGCTATCTTTTTATTTACTTGTCAGTTCTTGCTCTTACTTCTAAAGCTATGGGATTTCTATTTGAAAGTCATTTGCTATGTCTGTACCTTCAAATGTTTTCCTGCAGTAGCTCCAGAGTTGGAGGTCTTCAATAAAGGTCTTTGATGTACTTTGCTTTTCATATAACGTAAGAGATAAGTTCTCATTTTAGTCTTCTACATGTGCATATTTATTTTTCCCAACACCATTGAAGTGGGATTTTTAAAACATGTAGCTCTGGCATCCTTGGAAATCAGATGTCTATACTGTGTGTACTTATTTCAAGATCTTCCATTCCATTAGTTTGAGTAACTTTTCTAATTTGTTTTATTATCATGCTGTTTTGGTTTCTAAGGATCTGTAGCATAATTTGAAGTGTGGTAGTATGTACTTCTAGAATTTCTCTCCCTCTCTCTTTGGCTTTCATATGAATTTTAAGATTGACTTTTCTTTATCTGTGACAAATGGCATTCATCTTTTGATAGGGATTGCATTCAATCTATAGATCTCTTTTAAGGGGGCTAAACCCATTTTTACCATTTTAACCCATTTTAATTCTGCTGATAGATTTCAAGAACAGGGGAGAATCTTTCCATCTTCTAATGTGTTCTTCAATTTCTTTATTCAATGTTTATTAGTTTTTCTTTTGCATGTCCTTATTTTTACTAGTACATATTATTTATAGAAAAGATCTTTGTTGTAATAGTTCATTCAAAGTATATGATAAACTTTGATCAGAAAGTTTATTTATTGTTATTAAGCTACAGAACAGAGGCATTTCCATTTCGTAAGTCAGGTAATGAATACATTTCATTTTAGGCAATGCGTTGATTAGGCTTTGCTTACTGTATTGCTTTTCCTTGTTCTTCTCCATTAGTCCATTTTAAGTAAATTTTAGTGGGTTAACTTTGATTATTCACCCCATCCCTACCCCCATCATCCCATCTTTTCTTCTTCCCTCTTCTTGCTTGTTCACTCCACAGACAGTTCTCTTTTTATATTCATGTGATATCAAGCTTTATCTTTACTGTAAAAAGATTTCATCGTTGCTGTTGATTATTAGTATTCTTTTTAGGATATTTTGAAAATGATTGTTTTCTTTTTGTTCCCCTCAGTATTTTCATTGTTGATGTATAGAAAAGTTACTGAATTTTGTATATTAATATTTTATCCTGCCATTTGCTAGAAGTATTTATCATATCTTAGAGTTTTTTGGTGATGTTTTTAGGGTCTTTTAAATATAGAATTATATCACTGGCAAATAGGGGTAATCTGGCTTTCCTTTTTCTATATGCACCCCTTTAAATTTCCTTTCCTCGCCAATTTATCTGGCTAAGAATAGAATTCCTAGTTGAGTTCACTCAATCTCACAGTTAGCCAAAAATTCTGAGTCTCTTCTGGTCTACTTAGATAAGGTTCAGACCTCCTTCTTAACAGTGATCAAAAGGGTGAATGTAAGTCTATGCATGATGAAGAGAGCTCTGTTAAAATGAAAGGGAAGACAGTGATGAGGAGTTCAGATGAGTAGCTGTAGGGGCTGCAGGGGTGGATAAAAGTAGAGGGGTCATGAGAAATGGGCTCATGAGCATTCCACTGACAAGAGCATTTCCATGGATGAGATGGACCAAGAGGAAATCACATAATCATCTTAGCTGTATAAAAGTCAGATCTGTATGTGTGTATGTGTGTATGTGTACGTGCACACGTGTATAGGTATTTTTGAAATACTTATTTGAGTAGAAAATTATTCCCTTTATGTCTCTCTACATGTTTGGTATAAATACAGGGATTTTTTTTTAGAGTGAAATATTTTATCACTTCCCCTCTCTGGCAATTCCTGTTAAATTTCTATAGCAGGCTCCATAACAGTTGGTTGCAGGAACTCTTCCTTTATCCACTTCCTAACACATTCCTGTCTGCTTTGCTCCATCTCCTTCTGGTGTTCTTATTATCAACACTATGTGTTACTTTTCGTCTTACTCGTCTGCCTGTCTTTCTTCAAAGTTAAGCTCCCTGGGCTCCATCCAGTCCACCAATCCCACAGGAGCTGAAAACACATTCTGACTGGAATTGAATTAAAAAATGGTAAGTAGATAGTTGCCACTTCACAATGTGGAGACTGAGCAGAGTTAATTGACTAAAGAGTCTAGAGAAACTTGGGATGGAAAACCAAGTGTTCTTTCCCCTACTAAATCCATTCTTTCATTGTCCCTTCCCCATTTTGTAGTTTGTGAGGAAAGATGAAAGCTATCAAGGGTTTATTAATTTTGTCACTCATGCACAAAATCTTTCAGGTATGATTCAATTTCATTCAGAGGCCTGGAGCAACGTGGCAGTGAACAGCTAATGGCTTTTAAGGGTTTAAGTCAGCCCTAAACATTATTCCAATGAGTTTGTGGTTTAATTACCTTAAACAATATACAATCAACATTTATTAATACAGATACATTTAGAGATATCAGATGTGCACTGTTCACAAACACCATGCCTTGAAGGTGTCTAATAGTATATTTTGTTTTGCAAAAGACAAGTCAAAATAGTTTAAGTGTACTTATTTGAGCCTAATGGTGTGTACTGGCATTAAGCTGGGAGTAATCTGAGCTCCAAATGTTTCTCTAAGCAGCAAGGCAAAGCTTCTCAGAACAAAGGCCAGTACAATTTTTGCTCCCCACTATTTTCACGCTTATCATGTTTACTTTATGCGGTTTGTTTAGTAGCTACGGATTTCGTCAGTTCTCAGTTCAAACCTCTTGCCTGCAATTTGTAGGGAAGTAGCAGGATAAGTGTGGGAGAGATTATAATTAGTATTCAGAGAAGTTTTGCAAAGATTTCACAAAATACTGCATGTAGGAAATGTTAATAATAATAGCTAATATGTGCTAGACATTCTTTTACTTTAAAAAGACTATTCTTGAAGCTTGGGAGGTGAGGGGAAAAATGAGCTCAAAGGGTCAGTATCCAATTTTTAAGGCTACAAAAATGAGCCTAATATCTTCATTGTGATTTCTCCCCCTATTTGGACTATAATTAAAGAAACCAAAGGTTGTCACTTATTTTATGCACCATGTCAGACATTTTCTTCTACAGAACTCATTTCTATCCTTGGATTCACAATAACTTCATTACTCTTTTAAAGTCAAATCACATCCCAATCTCCAGCATTCAAATTGGCCTAAGATCTGCACTAACAAAATGTTAATATTTATGAGTAATGCATTTTGGGTTCGGAGATAGGAAGAGAAACCTTCAGGGAGGCAGAAATGAGTTATTGGTCTGCTATAGAACATGTCACTTGGTCGGAACTGCATTGTAGTGAGGGATGATTCAAACGCAGGATTTCAAGGGGGCAATGCAATCTCATTTACTCATCTCTCATTATGCTAAGGTGAGGCTTTTTGTGCAGGCTGACTTGCTCATTAGCATCTTGATCCCACAGAAGAATCCAGATAATGGGTGCCAATTTTATTCTCATTGTTGAGCCTTTTCAGTGTTTCCTCTCTTTAATTTGTCATACAAAAATTAAAATGGGCAAAAGGTAAAGGCTGCAGCTTTTAACTATGTAAACACAGGCATTGTATATGAGGGTTACTTATCCTGAATGTGAAGCTTTCTGGGTAGTCTGTTCTCGTCTCTCTTGAGCCATCTCTACCCCTAAGATTCCAGGCCACCCCAGTGTTTCCTTTCTTACTTTTTAATTGTAGTCGAATCATGCCAACAGATAGCTGACTCTTCCCTCTGACTGTACTTGAAATCTGTTGATTAAAATTTCACCTAATATGTGTGCAATAGTTTTTAATCCATTAGCTGCTTGGAGGGAAAGGTGAAATCTTGTGTGCAGCAGGAAGATGCCAGGGAAAATGAAAAGGCTGGTGGAACGCTTTCACTTAACACCTGTTAGATGAAAGTGAGCAAGCCAGTTCTCAAATGGATACATAGCTTCCCTGAGTGGCAATATGCTATCATTGTAGCTCAGATATTTTAATCAAGTTATAAGGGAGTCTTAATTGATAATCAGTTGTGAGAAATGGTGGTTTCAGAAAGGGAATGTATATATATATATATATATCATGTTAATTAGGATGAATGAGGTATTCTTCTCATTAATCATGAATAAAAAAATAAACCCAGACACCAACTTCAGTTCCAATTAACTAGATGTAACTGGTGATCCTGTACATGTGGGAAGAGGGAAAAAAATCTCAGTTGAGAAATAGGAGATGGATGTGAATACCAGTGAGGTCAACCACATAAATGCATGTGTTCATTATGTTGCAATATATAAACCTGGATACCACTGGATTATGAGAATGATGCATCCTTACAACTTGGCAAAGTATTTGTTGGCTTTTAATTTCCCTAGTCATAATGGTTATAGAAAGTATTTTGGATGATTAGAAACCTTCCATATTGTGTTATAGTTGAGTATGTGTAAGTTTAAAGTCAGACCTGGCTTAACCTTATTTGTTTTATTCTCACAGCTCTGTGATATCAGACAAAGTGCTTTTACCTCAATGCAATGTGAATAATAATTTCTGTTTCCAGGGTCATTGAAAGGGTGAGAGATGGTGTGGCTAAAGCAGCTAGCATCGTGCCTGATGTATAGAGACACAATTCTAAGTAGCCACAGTAGCAGCAGGAACTGTTATTATTGTCTTACTCCGAAAAATTTCTGTCATAAAAAAAGGAGAATGGGTTTTTTAGAAGTTAAACAGAGTCAGTTCGCCTTCCAGGCAAGAGTGGCCATGAAGAAAGAAGTGCAGACAGACTCAGGTCTGGATTATGATGATTATGAGCGGTCCCCCTTCTTCAGAAACCTTTCAGTGATCAGCATTACAGAACACCAAGAAAAGGTATTTCTACTCAGAGACACTTTGTTTCTTGCCAGGATACCATTAAACTCACTCAGAGGCATTACTGGCTTCAACCAAAAGAGGAATAGGACTTGGGTTTCCTTCCCTGTTAACTTTTACAGAGTTGGAAGCCATGGAACATTATTTCTTCATGTTCCTGGCTTAGATTCATCATTGAACTGGCTCTAAGTTCTTAGTTAAGTTCCCTCATTAGTAAAATGCTACTTATAAAATTAGATGTGCAAGGATACTGCCAGCAATCTATCTTACATCCAGTGCCTTAACCTTATATAACAGGTTAGGCATCTTAGTTTGTTTTTACATCTGTCCTGAAGTTCTTATCTGCCACCACCAGGTGAAACTGACATGGTGCTATCAGATTACCAGTATTGCTTCTATTTGCTCCCTGCATTCCTTCGCTCATATGACATTACTCTGATCATAAGCCCCCCCAATACTACAAAATAATCTGCATCTTTCAATTCATTCTAGAAGCTATCAGTCACAACAAGTTGATTTGGTTTGCTATAACAAAAATAATATAAAGGAGGTGGCTAGTAAGTAACAGAAATGTATTATTGGCAAGTCCAGAAGCTGGGAAGCCCAAAATTAAGGCACAGGCAGATTTGATGTCTGATGAAGTCTTCTCTTTTGGTGCCTTCTAGTGATGTCCTTCCAAGTTGTAAGGGGCTAGCTATGTCTCTGGAGTCCCCCTGACAAGGGCTGTTATCTAATCTGAAGACATTAGGACAGTTGCCTCTCAAATACCTCTATCTTCTCTAACTGTCACACTGGGGAATGAAGTTTCAGCATACGAAACATTCAAGCTAACATCCACAGTAAGGTATTATTACCTTCATTTTATAGACAGGAAGATTAGTGTACCCGTTGCCCTAAGGTGTAGAACAAACACATAGATGATAGTGCAAATCATGCTTTCTGATGATAACACTCATTTAATAAACTCTACATACTACTGTTCACACTAAAATCATCTTATAAAACCTAAGAGGCTGCTAGACATCAGGGCTTTGCTTTTGTTAAGATATTTTTAAGTCATATAACTTGTCTATTGATTTACCTTCACTCCAGGGTGACAATGATGAGGTCATTTATTTATTTTCTTTTCTCCATAAAATGTCTTTATCTCTGAGCAAACTCCCTATTCTTATTCTGATCAGCAGTATAGCAACTGTTAAACACATTTTCTTATAAGTGGCTGCAGGTAATATGTTCTTGAATTGTTTTAATTTATAGTAGGACTTGAGGAATATTATGCACATCAGTCTTATAAGTAATGTGACATAAATAACAGCTGCATTTAGTGCCAAAGCAATTATTTCCTTCCCAAGCACTCACTCATTTTTTTTAAAAGTGGGAACTAGAAATTTGCATATAGCATTGTCTCTTTACATAATTAGGGTGAGGCTCCTTTATTCTCCTGCCTTGATGTTTAATACCTGAAAATAATTAGTTTTTCTTTGTGAAGTTTCAAGATATATGAGCACATTTTTAAATTTTTTGCTAGAAATAAAGAGCAAGAATGTGTTTATGGCAACAGTGATATTATTAGAACAAACATCCCTTTTTGTCTTTGGGGAATTGGCTCCTACTGGAGATACCAAATGTCCATACATGCTCATGTGCCTTATATAAAACTTCATAAAATTTCTATTAAACCTACATGTACTCCTCATGTACTTAACTCATCTCTGGATTATATGCCCTGTGTAACTGCTATGTAAAATACGATTGTAGCATTCAGTTCATGGTCAGTATGCATGCATTTTTTGTCTTTTAAATGCTTTGATTAAGTTTTTGAACACATATTTTTGTTCTTGACTCCAATAACGTAGGAGGCATGAGCATGGAGCGAATGGTACTCACTTTGCTCTAGGTACTGCAGGGTTACTGTGATGATATCATAATGGATAGATCTGTGTCGGTGCGGTAATCTGCTCACTCATATATTGGCTCATTGTTCATTTATGTGTAGAAAACCTATGCCCTGAACACTGCTTTCTCTTGAAGAAACCATGATGGTTGTGGCAGAAAAGAGCAGACCTGAGCACAGGGTTCCGGGTTTCTTGGGCAAGATGCTGAGGAAAACCATTAGGAATATCCATGTGTGTGGGGACTTGACTTCTGAGTCAGCAAGAGCAAAGGTGTCTCCAGGAAGAAGGCAAAGAATGCAGGATTTCTTAGAGCCAAAGCAACACCATGTTTCCGAGGAAATAAAAGAAAGCCAGTGTTAGTTTGGACTTAATGAAGTCAGAATGTGTTAGAAGCTACAGTGGGGTCAGAGGTGCCAAGAAAAAAACAAGGACCTTTCACAAGGTGAAAGAACTGTTCTTTAGACTACTTAGCTCTTGGAATAAGACTTTGTACCCATTTATTTGTGACTGCAAATCTCTATTCATCATAAGTTTTTTCAATTATGTCACTCAATGAAATAGTGATGAGATAATAATAATAATAATAATAATAATAATAATAATGGCAGAAGCTGAACTGATTGTCTTATGTGTCAAATTCACTTTTCAAGTGAGTGTTTTATTTTCACTTAACTAATGTGTTTGTGGTCTGGCAACAATAGATAATACAGGCAGAAGAAATAAGTGAAAATATCAGTAGCTCTATTACAATAACATTCCTTGATAAACTCCAAATTCACTTACTTGGGATTTTACCTAAAGGTTTTGATAAGTATTCTTTCTACTTTGACATTATAGGAAATGGACTCTTACCTATTTAAACTAAGTTGGAAATATTTAAAATGAAAAATAGGCTGAACATTTCCAAATTATGGTCTTATCTAGAGGTGATAGAAATTTCTTTGTCTCTTTTTGGATTTAATCTGGGCCAGGAGTTTGGCCTAGTGGTAGAGTGCTTGCCCAGCAAGCATGACACTGTGGGTTCAATTCCTCACTACCACATATACTGAAAAAAGCCAGAAGTGGTGCTGTGGCTCAAGCGGTAGAGCTGGCTTTGAGAAAAGCCCAAGGATGGTACTTAGGCCCCGAGTTCAAGCCCCAGAACTGGCAAAAAAAATCAATCTATACATGATCCTATACATCAACTTGGAAGGGTAATGGAATATGAAAGTTCATAGGCTCCCACAGATTGTCACTGCAATATGATTTATAATTTTATGTCAAAATACATGTCTGTGCTAGGGAAAATTTAAGTGTAAAAATGGATTTTAAAATAGAGGGCAGCCAAAGAGGTACTAACGAGCAAGCTACACAAACATACACATACACACACACACACACGTGACAGAATATGACTACATTCTGGTATTGTAGCACTCTAGATTATCTAGAATGTATTTCTAGGTAGTTGAGTGACAGGCTTACAGGCATGTGTTGCCTGCCTGCTAGCAACTCCCAGTCTTTACAGAGGAAGACTTTGGGAAAATAGACACATAGTTCTTGAAACCTAACAAACGTTTGTGTGACAGTGTGTGAGAGATAGATATGTTAAGAGAAGACTAAGAATATGGCCCTTAACCAGCTGAAGTCATCAGTTATGGTTCTCTAAGATAAGTGCCATTTTATTTTGTTCCTGACAGACGCTTGGAAGATAAGTGGAAATCTGCCCGGTGGATAAGGAGAGACATGAAATGATGCACAACTGCACACGGGAATCCAAGTGGTTTCCTTCCTCTAGTGATTCATTATGTCTCGAAGGCTGGGATACTGGGGCCCATTTTAGAGAGTGACAGCCAAAATTGGGAGAGAAGTGGTAGGCTGAAGAAGACAGACCTGAACTACAGAAAGAAGGAAGTACAAAAAGGACATGTTGACATGCTGTTCCTTTTATGCTATCCTTCTGTAGTGTCTTCAGATCATACACACGCATACACATACATGTATGAACTTACATTTAAATACAAGTTTATACAAAATAGATTTTGTATGCTTTATAAATATGTATACATATATGTGTATGATGGCTCTACATATGCATATGTATATATGCTTGTATACATGTATATATAAGCATATATATGCATGTACATACATATATAATTGTAAAGTACAAATGATAGCCTATTATTCTTTCAGTTTAATGCCTAGGCACAGCAGAAAACACTGATAATTGTTTTCTCCTACTCCTTTTTCCATTTTTTTAAAACTGTATTTCTTTCTTTTTTGGAACATTCCTGTGATGGTTCCTCCAATCTGATCTTAATCTGTCTTATGTTTCTTTGCATTACATTCAAAACTTGGATGAATAGAAGTTTCTATGTCCCTCCTTTTTCTTTTGTGCCCAAATGGAGGAGTGATCCTAACAGGGCTAGGAAAAGCAGAACAACCCTCTCCTCCCTTCCTCCCCTCCCAGTGAAGGGCTTGATTAGGAGCAGGGCCCGAGCTGAACTCTTTTACCTTCTGGTCGTGAGATGCTGTTTGAGGTCAGCTGTGTTCCGATGCTTAATCCACCGTTGGAGATCCCTGGTGGGGACCTGACATTCTATTTGGCTTTGTACTCACTCGAGTGCTGTCATTTAAGTCCATCATTCCCAAGCCTATGTGAGTGTTTCTAGGAACAGGATTCCTGAAGTTCTCTCTAGATGATTTCTCAAATGCCTAGAGATAATCGGAATTTTGCTAAGGAGACCAAATAAATTAAAAATAGCCCAATCTGTGAAGTTTTCTGATCCTTTTATTACTGGATAACAAGGGGGCATAGAAAGCAAAAGTACTTTACTCTCCCAAATGCCAGCTCAACTGCAATTATCTTTCTTCTCCTTCTTCATCCAAGCTGTGTTTTGTGCCACTCATTGCCTGCATTTGAAAGATATCTGCCGTTTCTCTAAGCAGGTTATTAGGCTTTGAAAAATAAGACAGAGCTGGGTTTTTTTTTTTTGAAAGACAAAGAGGCTCTTCGAGAAGGACTTTGCCTTTGAAGGTAGTCATTTGTTGAAAAAAGTAAGCCAAGAACAAAAGCATCAGAGTGACATGACTAAAGTGTACAGAATTTGTTTGAAAAGTTACCCAAATGTAGAACTTTAGACACCAGTCATTTAAACCTCCCACACATTTTCTCACTGGCCTCGAAACACAGGGTCATCTGATTTTTACCTACTCACAAATGTCAGTATTAATCTCAATCCTTTTTTTTAAAAAAAAGTTATTATGTGTGTGGAGCTGAGGGATATGTGGCTAGCTTACTGTCACATCTGGAAGGACTTTTTTTTCTCTGTGGAAGGGGAAGTAAAGATAAAGATGGGGATGTCTCAAAGTCAGTCATTCAAAATAAAGAACTTAAATTCATTTGAATTTACATCCAGGAAGTAGATTAACTTTTTGGCAATAATGTGGTATATGCAAGAAGATAACCACGGATGATTTTTGCCAGTGATACTATGAGTAGAGTGAGAAACTGAGGCAAAAATGAAACAGGACCTGGGATTAAGGGAACTTTTACTCAGCCATGTGCACAATGTTAAAAATAAATGTGATCTTGTTTAGTGAGCAGCTGTCAAGTTATTGTAATTTGCAATGTGATTTTTTTCTTCCTCCTTCACTCAAGGCATATTAGAAATGGCTTCATTTCTGAGGGATGACAAAATTAATCCTATTTCAAATTTCATTTGAAGATGACACATTAAACTTGTTTTGCTCAACATTTACTGAGTACTTATAAATGGAAGACAGAGTGTTAGATATTAGTGTTATAAAGACCAATTGAGAACAACTACTTGCATTATGATACTGTATGTTTGTTGAGAGCTGCAAATAGAGCAGAACATTGTTATTTTCTGCTTCTGAAATGGAAGAGTAGAGATAAAGGATCTTGATGGGATAAGATGAGACACGAGTGGAATATATATATATATATGTAAATATCTGTATGTACATATCCATATGTGTGTGTGTGTGTCTGTCTGTCTGTCTGTCTTTCTGGGGTTCTGAAGCAGAAGTGTTATGGTCCAGAAGAGAGACAAGGTAAACTCAAAGAAATCAGCTATGTTCTGCACACAGCCTGATGTCAGATAAAGATTGACTAAACCTGTGTATACACCATATGGAGGCAAATCCAGCTAGTAGAAGAAGCATGTACCATATTGTTATTTTATCATGGAGCATATTATGTTAAATGCAATTTAATTGCATGTCCATGAGTATTGTTTTCACCTTCTGACTTAGAGCAATATGTGATGTATTGTGTATGCCTAGTAAATATTTGAAAAAATGATTTAAAAATGACAGAAATATAGCCCTACCTATACAAGTTGAGCATGTCATCAGTGCCACACTACTTATCTTCAAATGAAATACAGACCCAGGACTAATATTGTAACATAAAAACAGCAATTCAGAGCTTGGTAAAATGAGCAACTCAAAACAGAAGGCTAAAGTGGGCCAAGAGAAAAGTTCAAGGTTATTGTCCATAATAGTGTAAGAATGCATAAGGGTAATGTATAAGAAGTGCAGTTTTGTCTGTACAGAGCCAGTTAGTAAGTTTAAAAGTGTAAGAATTACACAAATGAGACAAGCAACAAAAAATATATTAATCTAAATCTGTTGGTACCTAGCATACCATAATCAAAATTGTCCTATATTTTCATGAGCCATTTCCTATATGACTCTGCTGGCAAGTAAGTCTTCTGATTATGAAGACAATGCTGTAGCCCCAATTATGAATGTTATCAATTTATCTTGACAAGTTGAACCCATTCCACATCATACAGGTGTATCATGGGTAGGGCATGCGCTTGCAGATAACCTGGACTCCCTCTTTTTATTTATTTATTTATTTTTATTTATTTTTTATTTTTTTGTCTGTTTTCTTTTTTTAAATATTTTTTATTGTAATTAATAAAAGGGTTACATGATATTTGCCAGATAGAGGGTGCATTAATTCACATACATTGATACCCTTTCACATGTCTTGGTCCCAATTTACCCTCCCCCCCACTAACCACCCCATCTTGGATTTCCCCCCTCCTGATCCAAATTCAAATAACCAAATACAAATAAATCTAATGTATCAGATAACAAATATATCAGATAACTGTAACAATATGAGATACCCACGGGACAGCAAAAGAGATGAGAGATAACACAGTATAGTAAGGACAACAATCATTCGTTATATGGCTTTTGACTCCCTTTTAATGTAGACTTCTTATTCACTAGCTGGGCAATCTGATCAGCTACCCCTTCCCATCTCATTTTGATTAATTTATTTTTTATCTTTTTCAATAGTCAAGGAACTTGGGATTCAAACAAGAGTGTCATCCCCTGATAATGTATATTTTTTGTCCCACTATAAGATACTTTTTTAGTCTTTGCAGATGAGAAGATGATTCCAAAAATGTCTTATTTCCAGCCAAGCACCAGAAGATCATGTCTATAATCCTAGCTACTGAGGAGAGTGAAATTTGAGGATCACAGTTTGAAACCAGCCAGGGCAGAAAAGTTCATGAGAAACTCAGCTCCAGTTAACCACAGAAAAAGCCAGAAGTGGTGCTGTAGCTTAAGTGCCACAGTTCAAGTCCTGGGACCAGAAAAAAAAGGAAGAAAGAAAAAATATGTCATTTCCAAAGATATTGAAGTTGAGGGTTTTCATCCGACTCTCTGCTCATCTGTTTTATTTATAAATGTCTCAGCTTGGGAGAGGAAGTTATAGGGCAAAAGAACAGAACTCAAACACATCTATTTTGACATCAAAGCAATAGTAGAAATAGTAGACTTAGATGTAACACTTTTTTCATTATTTCTGGTTAGTCACTCAACTTCTCTAAGCTGTATTTTATGAGTAGAATTTTGTTCATTTATTGATTCAAAAAGTGTATATTGAAAGTGTTGTATGTACCAATCTAGTACTAGGAATTCCACTAAATCATGAAACTTAGCATGCATTATGTTTATTCAGAAGTTCAAATATTCTAAACAAAATGATCCTTGAACTGAGATTTAAAGTGTAAGGATAAGCTAGCTAGGTGTGGAAAAAGAAATAAAAAGATCTTTAGAGCAAAGAATACTGCACCTTCAAAAGCCATATAGTGAGAAAAAGTTAGCAAGTTTGAGGGCGACAAGAATTTAACAGAGCACTTATGATGCAATTCTAACTGGTCTCTGGATTTTTATATGCATATGAACCACTGGGGATTTTTGTAGTTGTGTGTGGTTTGGAATAGATGCTTCCTATATCAATCTTTCTGGTCCCCTGAATGCATTACCTATAAAAGATCAAACATGGTATATCAGGCTTACCAAAACATCAACTGTGCTTGTTCTCTTGCTTCTCTCTTCTTTTCTTCCTCTTCCTCTTTTCCAGATTTTACTGACAAAGGAAAACACAAGGAAGCAAAATTGCTAAAGCCAACACAGAGAAGCATTTTGCTGTTCTACAGTTATTGGCCTTTTTAAACACTAATTATTATAGGCTGAACCAGTCTTTGCAGAAAAGTGAATTGGGTCATAAGACTACCCTGCCAGAGGTAACCTGACTTTCCTACATATATACTTATCAGGATATAAATGGTATTAAAAGAATATATGTGCTCATCAGTATTCTAATTTCCTTCACCCAATGACATCAAAGCATATTTTACTTTTTTCTTCTTTGCATTGCTGAGATTTGAACTCAACACTTTGTGGTTGCCTAGCCCCCCCCCTAACCCCCAAATGATTCATGAGTTCAGCTCTCAAAATACAGTTTAAATATGAATTTTAATATTTATGAGTGCTTCAGCAAGAAGCAGATGGCAATGCTGTTTTGTCTTTTAACAGCTTATTTCTCAATAAGCAATCATTTAGAAAAGGAAGAGAGAAAAGGACAACTAAAATACCTGTAGATAATTCTTTAAAGTATATCTTCGAACCACATAGAATTGGTCTTTGAGTTGTTCAACCTGTGTAGATATTCAAAATCTTTGGTGAAGATTTTAGGTCACATATGACCTAAAACCTTAATACAAGCTCCTCTGGCAGGTGAAGAATTAGTAGAAGGTTAAGGATTCTTTCTTTAGCAGATCCCTGTTAGTGGAGAGAAAGCAAATAAGAGGAAGAAGCCAATGTATAGATGTCAAAGAATTCAGATGGCATGAAAGCCAAAGAAGGCCACCTTACAGAAAGATGCGGGCTTGAGGTTTACTCTTTGGCCCTCGAGTCCATGAATATTCTGGGGCTCTACCATTTGAGAAATGCCTTTAGCTCTGGCTTTTGTTTTTTTAGCTGGAGATAGAAGTCTCATGGCTGACTGCCACCATGGATTTATAACCTTGATCCTCGTCAGAGCTCAGCTAGGATTATTTGTGTGACCCACTGGTACCAACTTCATGATATCATAAAGATTTCAAGATTAGGTAGACAATAATGCATCTGGGCCACTCACACAAGAAATCTGAGTGATGGGTAAAATATTTTAGTAAGAGTATTGTCAGAACACAAGGAATCCAAACTTACCTGTTCAAATTCAGTTGAGATCTTCATAGAAGCCAAAACATTTCCGGAATACAGCATCCAAGATTTGAAGAATGAGTGGGAAGATTTTTCAGGGTGACAAGATCCCTCACACCTTGTGCCACTTGAATGTCTCTTGCATATTTCTTAAGAATATATGATAGGCCAGAATGACCGGTGAATACAATGACTGGTTGTGTGTGAGTATGGGCAGGAGACTAGATTGGGGAAAAATTATGACGAGAGGAATTTAGCCTGGCTGAACAGAAGAAAGCTGTTTCTTTGCCCTTCAAAAGGGTGTGTGTGTATGTTTTCATATTGCTAAATCAGCATGCTAAAGCATTTGTTATTTCTCATTTAATAGTCTTAGTTAGTAGCTTTGGAGGGTAAAGAAAGCTCCTGAAAGATGGTTAGCATGTAATAGTGGATGAATGGGACTCTTATTGGTACTGAAAGACAGAATGGAATAGATGTGATGCATAAATAAAAGTTGGCAAAATTTCCTTTAGAAGATGGAAACAAAGTACCATTAGTCCCAGATTTTCTTTTTATTTATTTATTTATTTATTCATTTTTTAATAATTTTTTATTGTGATTAATAGAAGGGTTACATTATATTCACCAGATAGAAGGTGCATAACTTCACAAACATTAATACCCTTTCTCATGACATGGTCCCCATTTCCCTCCCCGCCTCCCCCCTGCTTATCTTGATTTCCCCCCTTCGCTATCCAATTTCAAATAACCAGTTAAGCACATATAAAATATATCAGATAACAAGGTGAAATATTGATAACATAGTACATTAAGGACAACAGTCACTCATAATATGGCTTTTATTTCCTTATCCTGGAGGTCCTTACATTTAGTGTCGTACTATTTGGCCTAATGTCTCTAGATTTTGTTGCATTGTAAATCTCTGCTAGGAGAGCCCAAGATTTCTGCTGATTATGACAAATGAGGGAGACTATTGGACCTATGTTCTTTTGAGTCTGGCTTATTTCACTTAATATGATTTTTTTCTAAGTCTTTCCATTTTCTTACAAATGGGGTGATGTCATTCTTTCTGAAAACGGCATAGAATTCCATTGTGTATAAATACCACATCTTGTTGATCCACTGATCAACTGAGGGGCATCTAGTTCCAGATTTTCTATATACTCTTGATATGGATAACTGATCAGTAATATAGAAGGACATTTAACCACAAACACTAAGTATAAGAAACTCTTTTATTATTATTTTAAAACTTTGCTTAGAGCTTCAGATACAAAGCATTAATGATCCTATTTGGTTCACTTTGTAATTCCCAATCAACGTAATCTTAAAAATCCATTATGGAATTCATTATAGCCCCACGGTTACAAGACAGGTGTGTGTGTATGTGTGTGTTTGTGTGTGTGTGTGTGTGTGTGTGTGTGTGTGTATACACCACATATGTCACTGCCTTCTATAAACTCAAAATATTAGTGGACCTTCCTGAACTCAGATTCTATTGTCTACAAAGTAGAGGAGAAGAAAGACAAGGTGGTGAGTAATACCTCTTTATTTTAATCCATTCTCCTCACTGGAGGACTAATTAGTGTTGTATATATCATATCTTCAGATTTAACAACAAAGATATGCATTGACTCAAATTTATTGCCCTTCTTTCCTTGAGTGTTGCATCTGTCTGGAAAGCAAACACAACAGTAAAAAAAAAAATACCCTCATAAACAAATACCCACAGAAAATAAGGTCATGAACTAATTTAAATGAGAAAAGCTAGGAGGAAGTCAGACATGATAGAGGTAATTTATGGTTTCTTGGGGTATGTGCTGCTCTTTGGATTTGGGATAAAGAACACCACCGAGGGAGGGAACAGAAAGAAAGGAGAATGTGGCAGATCCTGTTTTACTTAGCATCTCCTCCCAACTGCAAGGACATATCAAGGTATAATTATGATTAATGAGTAAACTGATAATGTATGGAGTACATACAACAAAAGAGGACATGACACTTGAAATGCCCAGGGAATATTTATTAAATGTTTAGCTAAAATTGTTGATCGGAAAAGGATAGTGCTTTTTTTTGCAACAAGTCACAGTTTAATCTTTTTTTTTTCTTTTCCTTTTCGTGCCATTATCTTTTGCTCATCCAGTTTTTCTCCTTTATTTTAAGCAGTTCTGTTCAACTCCAAAGACAAACGGCATAAAGCATTTGTGTAGAATAAGCCCACCTTATTCAGAGATTTATTAAGAGCATGTTTGAGCATGTTTGTGTCTATTGTGAATTTCTCTCTCTCTCTGTGTGTGTGTGTGTGTGTGTGTGTGTGTGTGTGTGTGTATGTGTGGTGGGGTCTCTGTGTATATTTAGCTACTTGTGCAAGTGTGTATCTCAATACATGCATTTTAACATATTTCCTACTTTTTAAATAAATGAAAGTGTTGCTTGCAGAAAAATAAGCTACTTAGAACTTAATGTTCTGGAAAAATTCATAAAAAAGACATCTGGTTATTGCAAATTCTATGTTGTCATCATTTAGCCACAGGTGTTAAAAAATGATAAGCACTTGAGAAACAGACAAACCAGAAATTGTAATTATATTAATATTCATCTTAGCTTTCACAGTGAATCAAGGAATAAACAATGAGGAAAACACAGCCCAAGATTTTCATAAGTAACTCATGTTGAGTGTGAATAGGGCTCATTTCTCAGAGAAATTTGCTGACATTAGACACTTTCTGAAAGCTTATGTTGCAACGAATCTGCTTACCTGGTATTAATTTACTTTTTATAGTTCATTTAATATAGTATTGATTAAATTAGCATTTGGATTAATGACCTTTTAAATTCAAAGGGAATGAAGCAGTAGTCTCTTAATAAGAATGATAACAAAGACACAAATGTTTGAAAATCTGTTTTCTAAATGTTTTACATCTGTTTCACATTATTACATACTCAAAGTATGCATTGAAACACAATATATCTTTACTAATTCATAGTTTATGCAAATCATATATGACTATCATATATAAGAGCATTACACTAAATTTGTAAATGTTTAGGCAATATACACATATCATGTGCACCAATACATAACATATATTAATGAAAATTTCAAAAGGCACACACTGAAAACAGTTCTGGGCTTAAGCTCAGGGCCTGAGGACTGCCCCTGGATTTTTCTCAAGGCTAGAACTCTACCACTTGAGCCTCAGCACCACTTCTGGCTTTTTCTAAGTAGGTGGTACCAAGGAATCAAACCCGGGTCTTCGTGCATGCTAGGCAAGCACTCTACCACTAGGCCAAACTCCCGGCCCCAAGAATAATTTTTTTTTATATACAAGATTTGCACTTGGCTTTTAAATATGAATCTGAAGACTCTGAGCTAGTAGAGGAGTAAAATTTCCTTCTAAGTATAGCAAAGCTCAGGCCTCAACTTTCAGAAAGTTGCAAAATGTTTGAGAAGCTGCCTATGCTTATATGCTTACACATGCAGATAAGGTAAAGAAAAATAGGTCTGAAGAAAGTATTAGTGTTAACTAGTTGAGTTGTATTGTGATAGAAAGGGTGTACTTCCCGAGGCTTTAGGAAGGAATTGAGCTTTACATCTCTTCAAACCCCAAAGCAAAGATATTTGGTATGAAACAGCAAAAGATAACAGAATGAATTACACATTTCAGAATCAAGATATTAAAAATTCTTCACCAATACAGCAATATCAAACATCTAAAGGTCTTGAGTTAAATTAAAAATGTGAAGAGAGTCACTTTTTCTTTTGCCAATTTGGGGATGCTATTTATGGTTCTATATACTTAGGGTTAGATTGAACATGAGTATCAGTTTATTAGTGTTTATCAGAGAAGAGAATATATGGATTTACTGTGCAAACAAGTGAAATAAACATCCTTTCTCTGGCTCTTTGCTTTTGGTGGCATCAGGGTCTCACACTGGCTTTGCTTCCTTGCTCAGTTAATGCTTTACCACTTAAGCCATGCCTTCAGCCCTGCTTCTGGTTGGTTATTTTGGAGATGGAATTTCATGGGCTTTTCTTCATGGGAGATTGAGCTGGCTTCAGATTTCACCCTTCAAGATCACAGCCTCCTAAATAGTTAGTTAGAGGTGTAAGCCATTTGCTCACAAAACAACGCTTTTGTCCCCCTCGTCCTCATATTATGAAAATGTGATTAAAAACTTTAGTGGGGCTTAAAAATAAATTCCGATGTATTTACATAGATACCATTGTGATTAACTTAGGACAAAACAGAGAGGCTCTCAGTAGTTACTAAGATATCTGCTTTCTAAACAACAAAAACATTATGACTCTTATCATGTCAGTGTGTAAACGAGTTTTCTTTCCTGATGGTAGCAAAGTGCATGTGTTCTACCAGCTGTAAATATGCCTTAACTCCTATATTATGTCTCTAAGTAATTGTGAACATAGTTAATTACATGTACATATGTTACTATAGACCCAATGCAATATTTCCTATGACTCAGAAAATGTTTTTCTTATTTTCTCTAATAAATTTTCATATTCTTTCTGAAAGATCCAAGCCGCTTGCACTGATTGTAGTTTAGAGACAACTCTTGGTATTTGCTATATTCAATTGTGATCAAATATGCTAATGAGTTATGATAATTTTCTGCCATCATAAAGAAGAGAAATAAATGGTCCCTTATTTTTTTTTAAATCTGTTTTTCATGATTCCTTTCTTTTCTTTTTTTCTTTTTTATTTTTTGTTGTGGGTCATAGAGCTTGAACTCAGCCTGGGTGCTGTCCCTGAGCTCTTTAGCTCAAGTCTACGGCCCCAACCCTGGGCCTGGGCATTGTCGCTGAGCTCTTTGTCTCAAGGCTACTGCCCTACCCTTGAGCCAAGCCCCATTTCCCATTTTCTAGAGGTTAATTGGAAATAAGACTCTCAGGTCCTTTTGTGCCTGGGCTGGCTTTGAACCTTGATCCTCAGATGTCAGCCTCCTGAGTAGCTAGGATTATAGGCCTGAGCCACCATACCTGACTGTGATTTCTTTCTTTACATGTACCTCAGGTTACAGATTCCCAGCCTTTCAGCTATAGACGCCTTTCTGGGGAGTAGTAGAGTGAGAGTACATTAGACAGAGGTAAATAGAACATTATAAGACATCAAATATTCCATAAGCACATGAAGGATTTTCAATTGGTGAATAATAAATTTAACTTATTAAGTGAATTTGGACTTGGTAGAAAAATCTTATTTCCCCAAGTCTATAGGTCCCCCACATAAAAGCAAAGCGTATTTTATTATTAAATATAAATTACACAATGTAAGGGGTTTCATTGTGATACCTTCATAATCAGAATATACCCACACTACTGATAAAACAACTCAATAAATATACTTTATTGATTTCTTACCACAAATAAGCACAAAATTGGAATGAGATACATAAGATACATAAATTTTTCCTCCCTGAATAATTCTTACAGAGAAATATTTCTTTTCTTTTTATTTCAGAGGAAATCAGGTAAATATTCTTTTTTTGTGACACTAATTTTTTTATTGTGATTAATTGAAGGGTTACATTATATTCACCAGATAGAATGTGCATTACTTCACAAACATTGATACCCTTTCTCATGACATGGTTCCCATTTCCCTCCCATCCTCTCCCCCTCTCCGCTCATCTTGATTTCCCACCTTCCCTATCCAATTTCAACTAACCAATTAAGTACATATAAAATATATCAGATAAAAAGCTGAAATATTGTAACAATATGAGATAACCAAGGGATGGCAAAAGAGATGAGAGATAACGTAGTACATTAAGGACAGCAATCACTCATTATATGGCTTTTGTTTCCTTATCCTGGAGGTAAATATTCTTATTCCTGGTTTCTCCATGTGGAAATAGAGTTTGCCAAGATTTAAGAACCTTAAGGTCCTGAAATTTGCTATTAGCAGGGCTCAAGATTCAAATTCAGTTGCTACTTGAAGCCATTGTCCAATTCTCTGTCACAGCTTTCTCCAAGTAGGGTAGGAACAGGTAGAGACCACTTCCAGACTCACCTGGATGCTTGAATTGGGAAACAAATTTTTATCTCTGGGCCATATTTGCTTTGGCTAAGATATGGGTATTGGAGAGACTGTACCCATGTGATGCCCAAGTTCTATTCTCAGGCCTTACGCTGATTGAGACGTTTCTTTGTTTTTGTTTATTTTGGGGGGGGAAATACTGTAATCGTCTTTATATACTGTAAGAAGATGTCAGTTTCTAGCTCCAGTCCAAGCACTACACCATCACAGCATTCTCAACGTACACTCATGAGATGAACTTGCGCAAACTTAATACATTCCATTTTGTAACGTAATAACCAAGCTTAAACCTGACTGCGCTAGAAAATGACCGTGAATGTAAGGGCAATTTAAAGCCTAATGATCATACTTGCTGTTGCTAGATGGCAACGATGATGCCTGTTGCCTAAAATGACTTTAGCCGAGGCCAGGAAAGCAATAATTTAGAGCTTTAAATTAAAAAAAATAAAAATGAGAAAAAAACTATTTCATTCAGGAAATGCCTTCCTCATTTGACAAAGATGCAAAAGAATTAATTTTCAGTGGATGCATTTCAATCTTCATTGGCTTGGATCTGAAATTGGGAGAGATACCAGTTATAAGCTCCTTATGGGTGTCATACTGATTCCAAATACTCAATAAGTATTTTTATTTCTACCTTGTCTGGCCATCAGCAGGCAGCTTATAGAGCTTCAGAAGTGTGTATACTACAGACGGCCCATGAATGGGGTCCTGGCCTATTTGTAATTGTGTACATAAACTTAGCCTTGTCTGTCTTGCTGTCTAAAAAGGAAGGATGCAAAATATGACAATTTCACTGAGATTTTGAATAGTAAGAAGGTAACTGGGGCAGAACAGTGAGTTCAATGATTACTACAATTGTGGTTTTAGAAGTGTCAATTATAACCAAAGAAAATAATAAAAATATATAAATATCATGGTGAACAAGAAAAACATATTATTCATGAGCTATTGTGTATTTGAGAACAGGCACCTGATGAAACTGTTTCTACTATAACTAAGTGAACTGTCTACATAGGTGTGGTAGATGTCTGAGAATGGGGGTGATTATTCCACAGTTAGCACACAGACTTTACTTGAGACTGAAGATAAGTCCACTTATCAAAAGTTTCTAGCAACCACTAATATGCTTAGCAAAATACAAGTAGTAATCCAGATCGAAGGATTTTAGATTTAATCAAAAAGTAACAGCCAGAAAAGATGGATTTTTATTGCTGTATCACACAAAAGGACATTTTCTAGAGTCCCTAACATTTACTTTCTTTAAATAATTCCACTTCTACGGGCCTCCACTTGGACATATGTAAAATGTCTCTAATACTGTTCAGGAGTAATAAGCAGAATATTTTAATATTATTAGAATTTATAATGTTTTAGATTAGAGCATAATTTATCTCACATTTTCTGATTTTTCCTGACTTTGCTCCTTGTGGAACTGCAATATTCCCATCTGCTCACCAATCCCTGGAGAAGCGACAACTCATCTGTACCAAAACTCACATTAGCTCTCATGTCTTCTTAAGCAAAACATCATCATTTCACTTTGTCATTGTGTAGCCTTTCTTCTCTTTTGAGTGAGATTCAGTTATATATTAAAACACTCTGAAAATGAACTATCTAATTCATGGGGCAGATGAAAGAGAAAAACTGGGAGGGAAAGAGAGGGAAAGGGGGACATTGTTCAAAAAGAAATGCACTCTTTGTCTGACTTATGTAACTGTATCCCCTCTATACATCACCTTTACTATAAAAAATAAATAAAATAAAAGGCACATAGCAATATCATCTCTGTGAGGTCTTTCTCATCCTTCTCTTCCTCATTTCCCAAACTTCAGCCATTATTCCTATAGCAATTTCCATTTACCTCCTAAAATGCAACCAAACTATTATGTAATTGCCTGCATGCCTGACTGCATGATCAGACAGCAAGCTTCTTCATTTATAGAACGTGACATGGCTTCTGGTAAAGTAGTGCCTGTCAATCATGCCTGTAAAATATAATAATCCCAATCCATTGATATCAGTACTACAGATAGCAGAATGGCATTCCTTACTTTAGCTCTGGACATGTTACTAGTAGGGAGAAAAATAAGAAATTAAAGATGTAATTTCAGTTGGGAACCGATGGTTCACAAGTATAATCCTAGCTACTCAGGAAGCTGAGATCTGAGGATCACAGTTTGAAGCCACCCCAGGCAGAAAAGTCTGTAAAGACTCTTCCAGTTAACCAGCTCAAATTCATAAGTAGAGCTGTAACTCAAATGGTAGAGGGCTAACCTTAAATGAATTTACCCAAACATTCAGAAACAAGGACATACTACAGCCATTAGCACAGTGATGTTGATTGAAGCACTATGTACCATAGCGTAGATATGGAACCGACCCAGATGCCCCTCAGTTGATGACTAGATCAACAAGATGTGGTATTTATACACAATGGAATTCTATGCTGCCATCAGAAAGAATGACATCACCTTATTTGTAAGGAAATGGAAGACTTAGAAAAAAATCATATTAAGTGAAGTAAGCTAGACCCAAAGGAACATAGGCTCAATGGTTTCCCTCATTTGTATTAGTTATTACTTATCTAAGACTCTCCTAGCAGAGGATTACAATAGCACAAAATCTAGATACATAAAGTCATATAGGATGAGGCTAAATGAAAGGGTCTCCAGGATATAGAAGCAAGAGCCATATGTGTGACTGTAGTTCTTAATGTTATTTCTCTTCAATTTTGTTGCCCTTCGGTTAATCCCAGATTGTTACAGTATCTAACTTTGTTACCTAACATATTGTATAAACGTTTGTTTGTTTATTTGAAATAGGAAAGGGAAGGGGAGAAAACAAGATGATTGGGAGAGGTTGGGGGGACGGAAATAGGGACAAAAACATTAGAAGGGATATCAATGTGTGAGAAGTAATGCACCTATATCTGGCAAATATAACTGTAATCCTTCTATACATTATAATAAAAAATAAAGAAATTCTAAGTAAAGGCACACAGGTTCTGAATTCAAGCCCCAGTATGGGCACACATATGCACACACACACACACACACACACACACACACACACACACACATGCACACACGCATATGTAACTTTCCTAACTCTTCACATTAAACAAAAAAATCCTTCTATACAGTCTACATGCCAGAAATAATGATAGATTTTTATTGGTGTGTTTTCAGTGTAATACCCTATGCATCCTTCAATATCATTCATCATGTGAATACTATTGCTTTTGAAAATGGATGTTAGATATTTCTGACTCTAACTTGTTACAAGCATGGGATGTGGTATGTCTGCATTTGATGACTCTCCATTCCTGGTACTTTTGTCACTGATATATACACAGTCACATCCTAAATACAAACACTTTGCCTGATGTTTTGCCTTCCTTATTCATCCCTACCACCCCTGCCAGCAGTTTTCACTTAAAATTTTTTTTGCCAGTCCTGGGCTTGAGCTCAGGGTCTGTCCTTGGAATTTCTCAAGGCTAGAGCTCTACCACTTGAGCCTCAGCACCATTTCTGGCTTTTTTTCTATGTAAATGATACTGAGGAATTGAACCCGGGTCTTTGTGCATGCTAGGCAAGCAATCTACCACTAGGCCAAACTCCTGGCCCAGTTGTCCCTTTTTCTTAAGAGCAAAACATGTCACCATGGAACTCTGACCCCACCATTCTCCTATTGCATCTCTGTCACAACTCCCCATATTATGCACTGGATCCAGGAATAGCTAGATTGGCACCAAATAGAAAGGCAGTCCATTGTCTCAACACTCTTCTGTTGAAGTATGGCCAGCACTGAGCAGCTGAGCATACGCAGAAAGCCCTTGACCAATAGCACTTATGGTTCCATCTCAGTCTATAGCTAAGTGGACATGAAATCAATAGGCGCTCAAGGAGAGCCAGCCCCTGTGAGATCCGTTCTAAATAATGCAGTGCATCGTAACAATCGGATGGTGCATAATTCCCTCCATCTAAAACAAAATTGATTTCTGTCCTCTGGACTATTATCCTTCCTCTGCAGAGGGATCTGTTTTCATTTAAAGTTTCAAACTTTGCAGCCATGCACCATAAACAAACACTAAAAGATTTCGTAATATGCACAAGATTGTCCACTTTCGGCAGCAAAGAAGTGCCACTAAGAATGCTAAAGGCTAAGAAGTAATAAACCATCAAAAGCTCCATTGCAAATGCTCTGGAAAAAAAAAATCCCTCTCCTTCCACAACTCGGCAGGATGTAGCTCTACTTACACTTTCAGGCTGTGATCCAGAAAGTTGCCTTTGGCCTTAACTGACCCTTTTTCTCTCTACCAGAAAGGAAGAGAAGAAACATTCACAAGATAGAATAAAAGAACAGAATGGCCGGCCTCTTGTTTCTGCCAATCCATTTCTGCTGCAAAAATAAAAAGAATATAAAAAATACCTAACTACATTATAAAGCAAATGCTTCTCATTAATGCATGTATTGTTCCCCTGGTGATCTTGATGAAATGCTACTTCAATATTTCTGGGGTGAGGCCTGGAACTCTGCATTTCCAACAAACTCAAAGATGATACGGATGCTGCTGGTTCAAGGACCACATTTTGAGTAGAAGTGTACTAGACAGAATAATAGGAGTCCTCTCTCTCCAAGACTCTTGCATCCTAGTTATTTAACCGAATACAAATCTAGATCCTGCTAGGAAAGGTGTTTGTTTGTAATTAAAATCCCATGTCACTTTCAACTGGCCTTAGGATGCAGTAGTTGTCCAGGTAGGCCTGATCTAATAACAGAAGACCTTCAAAAGGTAGGAGAGAAACTAAAGAAATCCAATACAAGGGAAAGGTCAGTTGTACTGCTGCTGATGTGAGCACAGAAATGGCAGGTGGGAAGAAGTGTGCCAGCCTCAAATAGAAGTGGGTGCCTCCAGCTGACAGCTAGCAAGGGAACGGGGTTCTCTGATCCATCTTACAGCTGAAAGGAACTGAATTCTGCCCAAAGCTTACCTGTTTGGCTTGCAAAAGGAGTCCATCCTCCAAGCCTGCGAAGGAAATGTGGCCTCGCTTACATCTTGAGTTTTACCTTGAAAACCCACATAGGATCTCAGCTCAGCCATGCTGTGGCCAGACTCCTGACACTGAGGGATTATGAGAGAGTAAGGGGATATTATTTTAAGCTGCTAAGTCTACAGTGATTTGTTATGTACACTAGAAAACTAATATGAGTGGGTAAGTTTCTGTGTAATACAACCAACTAGAATCTTGCTATATGTAGATTAAAAAAGAAAGTTTGGGAAATCTGGGCAGCAATGGCTGACACCTGTTCCCTTAGCAACTCAGGAGCTTCAGATCTAAGAATGCCTATTTTGAAAACAGCATGGGTAGAAGAGTTCGTGAATCTCTATCTCTGGCAAAATGCCAGACAGGAGATGTGGCTCAAGTCATAGTGCTTCAGCTGTGAGCAAGGTGAGGAACATATAGTTCTGAGTTCAAGTCCCTATACTAGCACAAAGAAAAAAAATGGGAGAGGGAGAAGAAAAAGTTTTGAGAAAGAAAAAAATCAAAAGTATTAATATTGATCAGTGTTCTTTAATATATATACGGGTAGAAAAAATTCTTCTAAACAGGAGAATAGTTGTAAGTGGCTGTACACATGTAGTTATATACTCATTACTTCTTTTGGCTTTAAAAAGTACCTTTGAATTTCCCTGTCCTCAACTTAAAAATAGAAAAGGATTGCTAGTTCCTCTTTGAACCAACAGCTAGAGCAATTTGTTAAGAATAACACAAAATGAATTAAAAAATCCTATAAACTTAAATACTGAAATAATCTAGAGAATCAGAAATAGAATTAGATATATAATATGTTTAAATTATACCTCATTGAATTTTTCTATGTTCAAATCTTCTCAGCTTTTCAAAAACTTAATGTCTAGAGCTGCTTAAATGCAGTAGTTTATTGTTCAAATATCTCATTATTCCAAGTGCAAATTAGATAGGAATGAACGTAAAAACCTTGAAAATACCTGCTGTCATCTCCTGTTTTTCTGAGACACTAGTTTCCCAGCTAACTTTCAGATACAAATGTTTAGTATGTCTTTTTATACTTTTTTAAAAATACATTTTATTGTTATTGTGGAGATATAGTACCCCAGGGTTATAGTTACATAAGTCAGGTAATAAATACATTTCTTTTTGGACCACATCATCCCTTCCCTCTTTCTCTCTCCCAATTTTTCCCTCCTCTCCCCATCCACAAGTTTTATAGTTTATTTTCCACATAGTATCAGTGAGTGCCACGGTTGTAACTGTTCACCCTTTGTCCTTTCTTTTCTTTTCTTTTTTTTTAAAGAGCTATCAAGTAAAAAGCTGTACTTTAACAAACTGGAGAAATGAGTCAACTTTCTCTTACTTTCAAGTGCTCTCCGGGAGACAGACTATGAGCATATTGCACGTTAGGGTTACAATAGCGCAGAAATATAGGAAGGGTTAACAGAAGCGTTATCTAATATTTAATATTTTTCCCATGCATGGTGCCAAATCATTATTTTATGGCAACCTTTCCTCTGTGTTCAGTGTGTGTTAACTTTCTGCCATGAGCAGATGTGGCCACACACATCCTGTTTGGCAGGAGGCAGATGCCAGCCCCTGAAATGGGTGCCCAGTTCCAAGGGCAACATCTGGATCCCCAGCTTGGCTGTGTTCCTGTCTGTGCTTGTGGCTATACAATGCCCCCTGGAGACATTTTATGATTAGTCGGCTACAGAGTTGGCATGAGTGTCTTGTCTCCCTGGCAACCACCCTTTCTTTGATTCTTATACATCTGCTCAGTAATATACCGTATTTGGGACCAGGCTCCCTACCCTGTTTCCAATCACCAAGCAAATGATAGAGAACTTTTGTTGAATAAGTATCATTCTTGGTTTCTAAGACTATTGTTTTCTGGGGTGCTTACCCATCGCATCAGACTGCTGAGCTCATCTTCTCTGCAAAGCTGCTAAGCTTATGATGGAGTTGTAGCTGATTTGAACTACTGAGAGTTGATTTTTTTTTTCTGGAAGCCAGAAGAAAGCCAGGTAATCAGAACAGGCTTCTTCGCCTTCCATCTTGGATGAGAAAGACCCAAGGAGAAGCACCTGTATGCCTCCTTTTTATCTCTTTCTTCCTCTTGGTTTCCTTCTCTCTATCTGCGTATCTCTTGTTCTGTTTTTCTCTTTCCTTTTCTTTCCTCTCTCTTAATTCTTTTGGCAGTCCTTGATGAGTGTTAAGTGACTCACTTCTCAGCAAAAGGTATTGCTAATAGCTGCTGTCCCTCAAGTTGCTCTTTTATCTATACAGGGCCAAGAATAAGAAATTTGACAAAACTGACTTACTGATTAGGCATTTCCCAAGTGATGCCTGACCAAAGGTTATTCAGGAAGATGCCGACCCTGAATATTTGCATTAATGAATCTTTGTGTCTTTGTGAGTAAAGAAAAGAGTGCGCATTTCGTAGGAACTCATGATGACTGAAAACTTGCATGGAATCTTTAGAATACTTAAAGCTATTCTTTAGACAACACACACATATGTTCCATTTTATAGATGAGAAGGCAGAGGCTCAGTAAATTCCAACAATTTGAGAGTTGAAGTAGTGGTAACTGCCAACTTTTGGCTATCAAGACTTTCTGGCATTATAGCATTTAGTTCAAGATATGTCCAGTAGTGTTTTCCCTTTTAACCTCATACCTCATCATTTCTCTTTACTTTTGGTTATCATTCATATTTTCTGTTGCTGGCTTTCTGGAAAATGGTACCATATGGATATTTTCAAATAATAATCTTGAACGAATCTGTACTTATAATTCCTTACAGTTGACTGGAATAAAATACAATATATAGGAAAACTGACATTGGTTACTCACACCTATAATCCTACCTACTCAGGAAGTAGAGATCTGAGCATCATGGTTCAAAGCCAGACAAGGCAGGAAAATTCATGAGACTCATATCTCCAATGAATCCGAAAAATACAGAAGTGGAAAGGTGACTCAAGTAGTAGAACACTAGTATTGAATACAAAAAGCTCAGGGATAGTGCTTAGGCCAAGAGTTCAGGCCCTAAGACTGGCAAAACAAACCAAAAACAATAAACCCCAAAGCCCCCCCCAAAATAAAAAAAACCCAAACCAGGTAGGACTTTGTGAATAATGAATTGGTTCTACTTTCAAAGTCTGAAAATTTTCATTGCAACTACAGAAAGGATGAACAGCTAGTAATATGGGTGTTTCTATTTCCTTATTCTCTGTATGATTTTTTTCCTCTGTATGATTTTAGTGACTTAGTGATATAGTTTGCATAAGTCTTGGTTTCATCATCTTTAATATGGATAATAATAGGAGCAGATACTTCCTCACCAAAAGATTAAAACCGTTTTCTGGAAAACGCTTGAACATATCCAAGTCGTAGTGAAAGACTAATGCTATGTCTCACTGCTGCTCTGGTTGCAGGACTCTTAGACAAAGATTAACGGGAAAAATTATTACAAGTGAGTTCAGGGTACTCATCAGTAAGTAAACTCAAGAAAATTAGATTGGACAGAGTAAGAGATTGGAGACTGAGAAATCCAGCAAGCTTTTTGTTCAAATCCTTTTACTCCTCTCCCCATCCAAGAAGGTTCACAGACCTTTCTGAATATTCTGAATAGAAAGGAGGGTTCTTTCTTTTTGTGAAAAAACTGTCTTGAAAAGAAAGCAATTCACAGAGAGGACCATTGCGAGCAACTCTGATAACAAGTCCTTCAGCTAGGGAGGCAGATTTGAGAGTCACCATGGAGTATTATTGAAGCAGTGGGTAATTATTATATATTTGAATTGCTTTTTGTGATTATTATTTATTCTTTTGCTTATTCCAAACCACTTTTCTCCATTGTTGAGTGCCTTATACAAAGAAATAACAATAATTATAGTGGTAGGCAATAGTACAAATGGGTCATGTATCATAATTTAAATATTGAAAACCTACAGAGCAAGTTACTATAAAAACAGACATATCTGTACCATATATTATGAAAGGTACACCTCTAAGGCAACCTGGAAGATTTAATAGGAATTCAGGGTCCCATGAATATGAAAATTGTCTTGGTAAAACCAGGAAAATTCTAGTCTAACCGGAGTAAGTTTGTCACTCTCATAGGATGCCAGGCAGAGGTTCTCTTCTTAGGTAAACTGGACTAGTATTATGTAAAAGCAACATAGAATTTTATCATTTATCTACTTTTCCTGATGCATGGTTCTTACAAAACGACTGGAATTGCCCACATAACGCGTGCCTTAATGTATACTAATGAGATGACAGTTGGGGGAATGGGGATTCGTTGCCATGGGGGCCAATGACCCAATTAGCAAGTGACATTTCTGCATTATCAAGTTTGAGATCATCACCAAATATCAGTGAGATAGTCCATCATATATATGCAATGGAACTTCTGAACAAATCAAAGAGATACATTTGAGGGAACGAATATTTTTACCAATCCCATCACCAGAATGTGACGTTCTGTCTGGGAGGATGGGACTTTTGAAAAGGTTACAAATCTATCTTTCTGCCTCTGTTTCTAATCTAGTGAGAAATCCCACATGGTGAGTCATATATACCAGTCATCAACTCCAGTCTCATGGAGAGCTAGAAAGCTGTATGATATTGGGGCATTCTGTTTGATGTTTGTGGTGGTGACCATTTTAGGGGACTGAATCTCTAACCTGAGAGCTGAGACACTTCTTCCAGGTAGAGAACACCATAATTCATGAAATTTGCAGGACACTCAGTTGGTATCTGCTGAGAATTTGGAAGTTGTACGATGTGAGAAGATCCTGTGCATCAAATTCCAAAGTGAAGTCTCGAGAGTGGTGTGAGTATAAAACAGGAAAGAATTTTGTTTATGCATTTTAACTCATTTCTTTGTGCACATATGCATCATGTTTTTCTGTCCCTGGATATTTGCTCATTTCTTCTTACCCTGGAAGTTTACTCTTTCTTGGTATCCCGTTTTCCCTTGTTTGCCCTTAGAATTTAGCTTTAAGAGCCCATTACTACAGCCTGTGTGTGCATCCTTGGATTGAAGCCATTTAGGAAATTAAACATACCCTATTGAGTATGTCTGCATTGAGTGTCCACAGACGGTTTTTTTCTTTGTCATTATTTCCTAAACAATAAAGTACAACAAGTGTTTACATAGTGCTTACATTGAAGTGCATTCTATCAGAAATCTGGATGTATTTTAAAGTATATAGCAGGCAAGGTGTGGGTAGGTTCTGTGTAAATGCTACACCATTTTCCAGAAGCGATTTGAACCTGTGTGGGGGGTTGGCACCTGCAGGAATTCTGTCATCATTCCCCAGGGACACTGAAGCATAACTGTATAATTGTTGATTTGTTTCCCCTAGTTTGGTAAGATATTTGTAGATTCTGTTTATCTTACATAAATATTATCCCAACCAATTATTTCCTTGTTATTTGCTCTGCTACCCTAATTACCTACCACACCTTTCCTACCACTGTACCTGGCATAGAATAACGACTCCATCCATAGTTATTTATTGCATGAGAGTTTGAATGAAACACACTTGATTAGAGGATATGAATAAGTGGAAAATGAGAGCTTTCTTCAAGAGGAGAGAACAGTGCAGACATCAGGACTTTACAAGGTAGAAACAAAGCCAGCTTCAGCCTGTCTGCGTTGCGGAGGAGTCCGTGTGTAGACACTGTAAAACGGAACACATCCCTAATTGCCCTGTCTTCAGACAATCCTGGGGCGCGCTCATTTCCCGATATTCACCAGAACACCAATCTTCACTTAACAGAGTTAATGATATAATTTTTATTTTTAAAAGGGAGTGCTGATGTTCCTACCAGCTTCAGAAGATGTTTCAAATCTGGTTGTGGAGTCGTTCTATTTCCAATTAAGCAGTGGGGGGATTCAATTACAAGCTGTGGGAAGCGAAGAGTTTGTGTCAATAAACCAGCAGTGGTATTAAGGGTGGTTGTCTGGTTTGCAAACATTAACAGCTTGAATCCTAAAGGCGTATGCTTTTGAAATTATCTAGCAATAGCTTCTCATGTAGACAGGATTAAGCATACCTGAAACCCAGCCTCAGGTTTCTTTCTGAAGCCTTCTCTCTCCTTGAACTCACAGTGAATCTGAGCATTAAAGTAACATATTAAGGGGCCTTGCTGGGGGTTTGTTAACAAGGTTGAAGCCATTTTTAAAAAGAATATGTCAGAGAAAATACCCAGAAGATGGCATAATAATTTGTTGCAGCATTTAGTTAGGAGGAAAAAGGGAATATTTGCTTAAAATCATAAACTGTTCAGAGGTGATAATGCATGCACACACCACACACACACAGACACACACACACACCCGTCAGAAGAAACATCATACATTGGAACATGAGCTCTTAGAAAATGAAGACAGGTAGTTACGAGGTCCTGCTAGGCCAGGGCCTTTGCTAAGAGCCAGGTATCGCAATGGAATTTTAGTATTTTCTCAAAAAGAATCCTTCTAAATTGTTCTGCTTGTATTTCTATAGACTAACATAATCCATGCTGATTCATATTTTTTACCAAATGAGTGAATCTTAGAAGTATTCCCACAGTTCCATATTGTAGCTCAAGACTCTCCTCTTTCCTCTTGCCTTCTATCTATTTTATTTTAAAAATTATTTTGACAGTGTCTCATTATGTACTACAGTGTGTCCCCAAATTGGAGATGTTTCGACTTCAGTCTTCTGAATTCTAGTAGTACAGATATATGCTACCCCACACAGTACTTTAGCTATGTTTTGCTACTTGGTGATTAAATTTAAAATTATTTTGTTATAGTTGGATGTGAAATAAATTATTTTTAGTAGGACTTATAGGGAGTATTTAGCTTTCCTGTCACACACACACACACACACACACACACACACACACACACACACACACATATGTATGAACATTCCTTCTTAGATTAGAACTTAATTTCCAGCCTGTATTATTTCCAATGCAAAGTCTATTTCTACTTAATTCCCCAGGAAGCTAAAAGTGATTCCTGCTTCTCACAATTTACCACTCACTGTTCCCCTGGGGAAGAGAATCATTCATCTGATTGGTGTCTTTGGGGAAGAGAACTGAGTATGCCTAGCTCTGCTTTATTTTATTCCTTCTTTATTCATCTTCAGAGTAAGCTGAAAATATTCCAGAAATTTCTTACGACCTGGATCTAGGTTTTAATTCTGGAGTAAAATGGTAGCATTCCCCTTTCACCATAGAATTCTTCTTCTTTTTGCTTTTCTAGAAGCAAAAATTAAGGTTTGATTTCAGTCTTGCTGTTTGGCCTCTCAGTACTTCTAGACTTAAAGATGGGAGTAAAATAATTTTATTGGGTAAGGGGGGATTCTGTACCATAATACAAGTTAATTGTTAGGCTGAAGAAGAACAGCAAAGTAGACTCTCCTATTGCATGTGAGTGTTTTGTGAGGCAGAGAAAAATCGTCTCCACTAAATGGCCTCTAGAGGAAGTCCTTTCCTGATTAGCAAGATGAGAGAGAGAGGAAATAGGCCCTCTTTCCTCGCTCTACTCTGTCTCTCTTCTCTCCTTTCTTCTCTCCTTCTCCTCCTCCTGCCCCCCTCCTCCACAGGATTACAATGGGAAAGGGAAAGGGAAAGGAGGAGACAGAACACATAGTAATTTAAATCAGGTCTTTAATCTTGAGTGGAAGTATTTCTGTAAAACTAAAGATATCTGAGTTAGGGAAGATGGATTTTTAATTTCACCTTTTATTCTTTTCCCTCATTTCCCTCCTTTCCCCCACCCTCACCCCCCGACTGGATCTTTTATCATTTGGGGAGACATGCTCTTTGAAGAATGGAATTTATCAATGTCTTTTGTTCCTCCAATATGTCTAGGCTGCTTTATAGATCAAGAATTCTAATCTGCACTTTTAAAATAGATTGCCACTTTTGCAGGATCTCTCTCACGCATTCCCTTTTCTTCCTCCTTCTCGTCCTCTTCATCCTCCTCCTCCTCTCCATCTCCTTTTCTTCCTCCTCTTCCTCCTCATGTTCTTTCTCCCTCCTTTTCTACTTCTCCCCCTTCCTCCTTCTCCTCCCTCTTCTTCTCCTTTCCCCCCTCCTGTCCCGCCCCCCAAATTCTTCTCTCCCTCCTTCTCTTCTCATTGAAAAAAAGCAGGGGAAGGCAAGGAAAGGGGAAGGTGAGAATAATGCTTATTTGTGCATATGGTAGATTGAATGGTGTGCCCCAGAATGTCCAATACCTAATCACTAATATCTTTTTTATGGTTTTTTTTTTTTTGCAGTTGTAAGGATTTTGTGATGAGGAGATGATTGTGGTTTAACTTGTATGTGGGCAACCCAAATAAAATCACAAGGATCCTAATAAAAAGGAGTCAGAAGGACCAGAATTAGAGAAGAAAGAAAATGGAAGTTGAGGTTGGAGAGGTGTGGAGTCTATGAGCCAAGATCTGTAGGCAACTCCTACAAGTTGGGAAAGACAAGAATCCTTTTTTAAGACTACTTAATAAATGAGCCTTGGCCACCATTTTACATAGGTCAGCTCTTATCACTGTAAGGTCACTGTTATTTTAAGTCACTCAGCCTAGGGTAATCTTTTATAGCAGCAATCAGAAATGAACACAGGGATGATTAATGAGTAACCAGCACTTTAATCAGTGCTATGCAATTATTCAGATCTCTACTTATTTATTTGTGAAGCACTGTAATAGACATCTATGTTCTGCACATGTATAACCTTAACAGTTAGCATCCTTAAGAAAATAGAGACTTACTGCCACCAATGTTCTCCTCCTGAGATGATCTGAGATGTTCTAAGCTTTACTTACCTAGCTTTGAAGATTTCCTGAAGACTGGCTGATGGGCATCAGATAGCCTACATATATGCTTCTCTGGGGAGAATCTGTGAGGAATTGTGAAGAGGAATTAACCCCTTTATTCATAATCATTTAGTCAACTATTATAATGAAAAGTCCTTGGGGCCTAGGCAAGCTAAAAGACAGATTTCATGCTAACATTTCAGAGAGCCTCACAGGCAGTGAATGTTGAGGATTCATTAACAGCCTAAAGGCCCATTAAATACCATAGAACTATTCTTCTTTAAGCCATTCAATTCATTCTTTATGAAAGGAAATAAGTTTAATAGCTTATTCAGGAAATAATTGGATTTTAAAAACCTGAACATTAAATATAATATAAAATTATTGCATTTTCCTTAAACAAAATAGAGTAGTAAAATTTCAAGTGTCTTAACTAAAGCCATCTTTTCTTACATATAAACTTCCATTTCAAAGAAGTTTAGATTTGAATAGTTCTTAAAAAATCTCTCCTTTAAGAAACCCTAAACTTTACCATTATAGTTAAAATTGGATTATAAAATCAATCTAATATAAATTGAATCATTAATTAAGTCAATTTTAAAAGAAATAATTCAATTTCATTAAGGAATTGTAACACTGATATTATAAAGTGAATAGACTCCTGTAATTAAAAAGCATTGAATTCTATATGACCATTTATCTTTTTCCCTTTTCTAACCATTTTGGTGAAGTTCTAGAACAGAATTTAATTAAATACTGAAACAAAGACATAACTTAAAATTAAAATTCTGTAAGAGAACTCACTAACAAATTCTGGAGGTTTCCTCTCAACTATTTAAAGGAACCCTAGCAAAGTGAAATAAATAAAAAAATTAGGAAAATCTATGTAGCTGTATCACAGCAACCAAGAGTTCATTATCTCCATCCAGTAAGGAACCCTTTTCTAGATGTCTTTGATGAACACTTGCTAGGTGATTGAAATTTTCCTGGAGTTCAGACTCAAGTTCAGACTGGTTTTCAAATTAGTTTGAATGTTTGGAAGATTCTAGTTTGAAAGAGAGACTTCAGCTTGCCCTTTTGCAGTGGTGTTGTGCTTTGTCAAGCTATTGGGTTTACTGGGGCTTGCTTGCTTCATCTGCCAAAAGAGAAACACTTCTCATATAGAGGTATTACAAGATTAAGTAGAATATCATATGTCACATGTCCACTGGAGACCCTGGAAACATGGAGATAACCCATAACTACTCAATGCCTTTCCTCTACTGACTGAAGATTTTGTGAAACTATAGCAGAAGAAGGGACATTTGACTTCTGTCAGATGGTGCAGGATGGTGAGAGAGATGTTTTCCTCCCTCCTGGCATCAAAATTGTACACTGAAATTTCCATTTTGTAGTCTAAGTGGGGCATCCTTCAAGTAAAACAAGCCTATGATAAAATAAATGTATTTGACAGCAGTCTTGTAAACTATAAATGGGTGTACACATATGTATGTAGAGGAGAAATGTTATTTTTCCACTGTTCTACAAATAAGCTTTAGTTTATATTATTTTCTCACTCACATTTTTTTGCCTTTATGGAATCTACTCATCTGAATGACTTTTATGGTGATTTCATCCACAGACCTGCATCTTTAAAGAAGCTTCACAGTTCTTTCTTTCTTTCTTTTTTTCTTTCTTTCTTTCTTTCTTTCTTTCTTTCTTTCTTTCTTTCTTTCTTCTTTTCTTCTTTTTTTTTGCTTCTCTCCAATAATTTGGACTACAGCAGCTAATTGCAGTGTCTAATTGTATCCTCAATTGGCTGAGTGCACCCACAATTAACTAAATATAAGCACCAAGCATCCTGGTACATTCAGTTTCATGCCTCAAAGAGACCCTGTGGGAGAAAGTAGTTGGCAGTTGACTATCTTCAAAGAAACAGCTTTTGAGACTTAGAACTGTAGGTCTGATTTTAAAGCTCCTAAATACTTTCTTGTGGGCACAGTCCATCAACTTGGCGACTGTCTTAGCCATATTTACAGGAACATAAGAAAAGAAAAATCGGGGTGACAGGCAGACAGGCCACATTTTAAGAGGACGGTTAGTAAAGGCACAAAGACACATCTGATTGGATTTCTCCTTATAATCTGCATGAACAGCTAGCTCAGGGAATGATAATCCTGTGTGATCATGGCAGGTATGTATTTCCCTCCCATAGCAGATTAGGGCCCTTATTTAGCCATTGTAAAGGCCTCTTGGAGGATTTAGTGGTGGTGATTCATTTGAAGTGCAGGTGTTCTTACAAATTAAATGTCTCTAAATGTGAATTGGAACCAACTTAAATCTCACTCCTGAAATCAGGCTGGAAACCTCCCTGAGGATAGAACTTTGACACTGCGCCCATCTAAGTGAGCTCTGGGCTTGGATGGGGACTCCACATCCATCACTTAAGGGAAAATTTCAAACTTAGACTGTGGAGTAGAGGATGCTTGTACATCACTCGAATGCTGTTGTGAAAGCAAATCAAGAGCCATAGAGCCCAGGATGGGACGTGCTTAGCATCCCAACTATATTTGGAAGCCAAGGTAGGAGGGTTGCTGTCTGGAGGCAACTAGGGGAGGAGGGGAGAGGTCGGAGAGGGAATGAGGGGAAGCTACAAGGGTCTGGTGTGTGGCTCAAGTGATAGAGTACTTACCTAGGAAACAGGAAAATCTAAGTTAAAAGCCTATTTCTGTCAGAGAATATTTAACATTCTTAGCCATAAAAGAAATGCAAGTTAAAGCTACACTAAGAAAACAAAACAACCAATTCTGGGGAGATATGGAAAAAATGAATCCTACATACTGCTGGTTAAAATGGAAACTAGTGCAAAAATCCTGAAAGTGTGCCTGGAGATGTGACTCAAATGGTAGAGCGCTGGCGTTGATTGAAAAAGCCAAAACAGAGCATGTTCTAAGTTCCCATTTTAACACTGGCACACACACACACACACACACACACACACACTCACACTCATTCACACAAAAATATACCTACCTATAACCACACTGTACTACTTTGGGTGTATCACCAAGGGTATCTAAATCAAAATACAATAAAGACAACTGTGTTCATAATAGGTAACCACGGAATCAGCTAAGGTACACAACCTGACGTGTTTACATTTATCTGTGGAATCGAGGCCTAAAAGACTGCTGTTGCCGAAGTAATAATAGAGCATAAATATACAAGGAGGAGACAAGGAAAGGACAATGAGGGATGAAGGGTGGAAAATCGCATTCATTACATGTGAAGGTGAAGATGGCATAATGAAACTCACCAAACACCCTGTAAAAAGGAAGGGATGGCTGAAGAGCTTATGGGAATTACATTACAGGGGTGGACTTGTTCAGAGAACATTATGAGTGTAGAGCATTACCACCACAAAACTCTGTTGTGTTATTAATTATATTAATCAAAAATTAATAGCAAAAGTGACAGAAATCTTTGGATCCATAACAAAACAGAGTTAATGTTTCTTACACAAGTAAATAGAAATGAATAAATTAGATAGTAAGAAAAAAAATCACGTGGGTGAAGGTGATTTCCACATTTTCATTTCTTTTCATAATTTTAGTTTCAGGAACTTTGAGTCCTCTGCTACTAGTAGCTTTCAGTGCCTCATGTGATGAAGAAATCCTGACTTGAAGATCAAACTGATCTCAGGCTCAGGGAACGTTGTTAGCTTCTAATTTCCAGTGCATCCTGTTTACACAGGATAAGCACTAATCACCCAATACTATGAACTTGAAATGTCAAACACCCTAGAATCCATGCAGCTGCATAAAGCATACCTGCTCTGTGTTATTTCAGTGATTTATTATTCTTTAGTTTATTAACCCTCCACTACCAGCTTGTTATATACCTGTGTTTATGTATGTTTCCCTTATAGATAAGATGAAGCAAAGAAAATAGTTTTTACCATCTGAGAGGTAATATAAATCTCTGCAGATTAAATCTCACATGAGAACTTGGAGATTGAAATGCACAGGATATGTTTGTTGTTCCAGAGTGTGGATGTTGGTGGATAACCAGGACAATGTGAAAAAAAAGAAAGAAAAGCAATGGAGATGAACTAGGGAAGTTTCCAATCTTTAATTGAAGTGATTTGGGCCATGTCGTTTTAAGACAAGAATGTATATACATCATGAGGTTTTCACTGTGTTTGGATATGCAAAGCCCAGTACTATAATAGCAACTCTATTCATGAAAAAGTATATGTGCAAATTATGTTTTGAAACAAGAGAAAGATATGGGCTTTGGTTGTCTATAATAATTTCAGAAGGAGTGACTGAGAAACAGAAGGGTCTGTGAAAAAGAAATTCCTAAGTCCCTATCTCAGTGTGTGCAGGGACTTTGACTTGGCTATTTCAAAGACATGGAGGTTTCATACAGCTTACATAAAAAATCACAATCCAGGAAGTACTTTGTTAAGTCATGAACTGTATTCTACTATGGATTAATTCAGGTTTTACTTATAACATAAATATTTATGAAAAGAAGGCATTTCCATGTAATACCTTATCTAGTAAAGGAGACCATGGTGAAACTAGCAATGTGATGTGATCCATTCAATATCAGGAAATACAATTAGAGCCCAATTTAGAACTTGTTTCTAGTATGTTCAAGAGCTTCTTGTTATGGGCCAATTCTATAACAGGTGTTCAGAGGACAATATCTGCCCTACGACATGAACATTAATCTCTGGGAAATAGAATGCTAGAATTGTATGTATTAGGGTTTCTGGGTATCATGAAAAATGAGCAGTTCCTTTTGAAAAGTCGTCTTTCAATGTCTATCTCTTATCCTTGCTGGATCTTTTTTTTTTTTAAACCATAAATTTCTCAGGCAGCTTTTCAGACATCAGAAACAAATGCTTGTTATTTCCAATACTGTAGAATTTTATTGAGTTTAGGAAGTTCAGAAGAGGTTTACATGGCAACTTACTGTTCCAAGTGCTTTATCAGATAAGCTGTGGGATTGTAAACCCATCATTAAAGGCACACTCTCAATGGTCTTTCTTCATTTAGAAGCTACTCTCCTGTGGCACTTTCCCACTTAAGAGAGAAAAATATTTTGTTAGTGAGCAGACAGCTGTCATTTATTTTTTAAAGCCTTTTAGACGTTTATTTTTAATTTTATTAATTTTGGAGGTATTCCGCTAGTGCATTAAAATTCAGGAAGCTGGCATAGCCCTTGGCTTACCTTCAGGGCAAAACTGTGTGGAGACCTGCTTCTATGAGATAATTTGTTTCCTAATTGGCATCCGTTTGCTGAAATACAATTAAAGTTATTGCTTAATATTAACATCAACATCTTGATTGCTCTATCAAATATGAATATTTATAGACTTTTTCCAATGCAGATATCTCTTAGACCCTTTTCTTTTTTGTTGTTTGTTTTGGTAGTTTATTATGTACTGAAAGTTTAAATTTCTTACAGACCAGTAATGATATAAGAAGGCTGTGGATATCCTGTTGAAGTTTAAAACACTGCAGGGTCATAACATTTACACATCAAAGGGCTCCTCAGAATGTCGTTGCTAAGAGCTATGCTTGGTTTCTTGTGACCAAAGGACCTGAACCCCTGGGAACTGAATTGTTTGCTCCACCCACTTCGTATTACTATTTAGTGGATTGTATAAGCTAGATCATCTTAGTGCTCTATATTCAATAAATACCCTTTTCCATTTACTGGGTTGTCTGATATTTTTTGCAGGCTTTGTAATAGTCTCAAGTGTGAATAATCTGGAAAATATAATATCTCTAGTAAGTTCTTAGAGCCACCATATGCAGGATATTCCTTGTTTTATGAATTGCTTAAAACCAGGATGTAAGAATACAGTTCTAACACTGTATTTTCAGTTAAATTGTTCATTATCAGTTAAAATGTTCTATATTAAGTTTTTATATCTATTCACCTATCAAAGTCTTTGCACATAGCTATCCTATTGAAAAAGTAGTATGGGGTATCATTTAAATATATCAAGTGATAAGGAAAAGTCTATGCTAAAATATAGCATCCCTCACATTTGAAAACTTGTTTTTAATCTTCAGAGTTTCTTAGCTCTTTTACATCCCTTTAAAATCTTTTCTTCTCAGTAATTACTTGAAATCATTGCACAGGACCAGGCCCGACAGGGATCTTAATGGAGAAAGAGGTTCTTCAAAGGACCTGCACCTTGTCAGATCAAAGCAAAGTGAAGAAGGCATAGAGAGAGATTGGTAGACTAAATACTGTGAGTGAAAGGGTATAAATGGGAAAGCAGTGGTGTGTACGTGTGTGTGTGTATACATTGTGTGTGTGTATGTGTGTATGTGTGTGTGTGTGTGTGTGTGTGTGTGTGTGTGTGTGTGTATGTGTGTATGTAGTGGGAAAGTATAGGGAATCTATCATCCACATAGGTTAGGGAGGGACCCAAAGAAAGATTGGTTACATATGAAGTATGAATCTCTGGATACTTTATCAATCTGGAGCCTGTTTTTGTTGCTGTCAGATAAGGATGTTTTCAAATGGGACAAAGGACAAAACTGTAATAAGCTCTGCTGTTGCATTGGAAAATGAGATATTGATATGGATGTTGCTAGAGTAGAATAGATGTGAATATGTGTGGCGTTTGTGTGCATTTGTCTGGGTGAATAAGTTTTTTTTTCTATAGTCCTGCCAGTGGGAGGCCTGTGAGCTATGACACAGAGCCAGATTATGGTTTCTAGATATTATTTTTCATTAAACAATGTCATGGCTAATTTCAAGGTCAAAGCAGTGGAACATAAGTCAGAAAGTAAAGGAGATTACAGCACATAAGTAAAACATATGCCTAGTGAGAGGGATAATGAAAAATCTAGATTAAGATTGGTGACACACTACTAGTAATAATAATAATAATAATAATAATAATAATAATGGATTAAATTGATGTCTTGGAATAAAAAGGACCATAACATCTTAGGTACCTACAGTAATTGAAAGTTTGTTGAGAAATGACATACCTATTTCCTCCCCGCAAAAGAACACATGTAATTATAATGGATAAAGTAACTGTAGAAACCTGGAAACTGGAGAAACCTAGAAACTTCCCACTAATAAAGTGATCAAAATTAGCATTGTCAGAAATGTCATATGTTGAAATTCAGTACCACTTGAACAGATGCAACGAGAACACACTCTTCCTATTATGATACTGGTGCCAAAAGACTCACTATATCTAATAATGGAAGAACACGAGACACATCTAAATTGAAAGGTCATCGTGTAAGCAGCCAAGAGTGTCATGATCATGAATATGAAGAGAAGATTGTGCAGGTATTCTGGATCTTTTAGTGGATGGGTCACAATGTCCAATGCCTAAGACCTAGATCACATTGTTCTTCTCATAAAAGGTACTTTATGAGGCCATCGGGAAAACTTGAAGAGGACTAAAATTTAAACTGGGAGGTAAGAAAATATTAACATTAAGCTCTAGATATTTTTTGTTCTATTGCACTTTTTTTTGCCAGTCCTGGGCTTGAGCTCAGGGCCTGAGCACTGTCCTTGGACTTTTTCAAGGCTAGAGCTCTACCACTTGAGCCTCAGCACCACTTCTGGCTTTTTTCTATATGTGGTACTGAGGAATCGAACCTGGGCCTTCATGCATGCTAGGAAAGTACTTTAACCACTAGGCCAAACTCCCAGCCCTCTATTGCATTTTTTTAAGAAAATGCCTTTCCTTGTTAGAAAGTAATCTTAATTATTTAGACTGTGGAGTCATTGTCCCACAAATGATTCAAGAGAAATTCACACTCTTTTGCAATATTTTTTTCTTTTGGATTTCAAAATCAAAATTAGAAGAAAAATTCAAATAATTTTCTAGACATACCATCTACTTAAATTAGTGGCAAGTATACAAGTAGTTGAGAGTAATAATGGTGTGGTTATATTTTCTCATAAAAATGGGAGTGTGTGGTTGCTTATTCTTCAGTTGGAAATTTTCTCCTGGGGGTGGTCTTGGCAATCATTATATGAGAACATATTTACCAGGCATTCAGAAGTCCTCATTTTTTAAAATAGGAAATTAACCATCTGTTTTCTTTGAATCACTGTTCTGAATAAAACTCTGATCGTATTTTGACCTCAATAAAACTTTTGTGGTTTGTACTTTTCCTGTTTTCCTTGTGTATTTAGATTCATGTTAGTTCCTTATTTATAAGTGGATATGGTTCAATACAACTCATTTTTTTTGCCAGTACTGGGCTTGAGCTCAGCTCCTGGGCACTGTGGAGCTTTCTCAAGGCTAGCATTCTACCACTTGAGTCACAGCATCACCTCTGGATTTTTCTGGGTGAGTGGTACCGAGGAATCGACCCATGGGCTTCATGCATGCTAGGCAAGTATTCTACCACTAGGCAATGCTCCCGGCCCCAAAACTCATTTTTTTTTTTTTGCCAGTCCTGGGCTTGGGCTCAGGGCTTGAGCACTGTCCTTGGACTTTCTCAAGGCTAGAGCTCTACCACTTGAGCCTCAGCACCACTTCTGGCTTTTTGCTATGTATTTGGGAATTGTACCCGGGTCTTCGTGCATGCTAGACAAGCACTCTACCACTAGGCCAAACTCCTGGCCCCCCAAAAACTCATTTTTAAAATTCATCATTAATTAGGTTTCATCTCAAGGCCTCATACTTGCTAGCCAAATACACTAACTCTTCAACCCTACCCAAGTCTGTTTTGCTTTAGTTCCTTTGTCAGGTAGAGAATCGTGCACTTGTCTGAGCTGGCCTCAGACTGTAATTCTCTTACATCTACTTGGGACCACAGGCATGAGCCACCATACCCAACTTGCATTATGCAATGGGATCTCACAAACCTTGTGCCTAACTGGCCTTAAACTGTAATCCTGTTGTCTGTCTACTGAGTACCTTTGATTACAGATGCGTATCACCATGGCAGATCCTAATGGAATTCATTTTAAGTCTCCTTTCTCTCAGATGGTGTGTGCATGTGCATGTGTATACACATTTGAGAGATTAGGAGTAGAGAGAGAGAATTAAAAAGAGATAAAATATTTTTTAAAAATCCCACCTGTTACTTTCATTGATCTTTGTATCCATACAAGTTTAACACATTCCTATTCTATTTTAATAAACTATGAAACATTTTTATCACTCATATATAAGAAATCCATTAACCATCTCGTTCCATACCTATCAGAATATTTATATAATTAGACAATGTTTGTATAATTAGACAATATTTATATAATTAGACTTTTAAACACTTAGCTTCTATTTCTATAACTTTAAATTCTGAATACATAGACTTTCAGTAGTGTTGAATGTAATAATGTGTTCTTACAAATATATTTATGCTGAAATGCTTGGTAAAGTTTAGACTATTTGTGAGTTACTGTTTTTTGGTCACCATGACAAATACTTGTGACAAATAATTCAAATGGAGAAAAGATTTATTTTGGCTCAGAGACTTCAGTCTGAGTCAGGGTTGAGTAGCAGGCCAGCAATAATGTGTGACCCATGGGACAGTTCACAAGGTAGAGAAGGAAAAGGAGTGGGACTCCAAAGGCACACCCCTGTTCCTCCAATCAGGCTCTATCCTTCACCACCTTCTGGTAATGTTATCAAATGATAAATCCATTAAAGATAATCTGTTGCTTAAGTCAGAGCTGTGAAACATTTTTTAATTAGATGATGTAAGAACCACAACATTGATGTCAAGATACTCTCCAAGGACTGTAATAGAATACTTTTTGTTCTGAATCGTTTCTCAGGGTTCAACAAAGGCCTGGCTCTTTTTTGTCACAACACCTGATGCTTGATGAATCCTCACAGCTGTATGACCGCATTCAGGAAATCCACAGCTCCATCAGATGCTTCTGGAAGTTTTATGCTCTGGTGTAGGAGCTCAGATTTGGAAGACTTACCAGTGCCTTAAATGTTACTGTGTCTGTGGTCCCTGTACATTGCTCACATGCCAAAGTGGCTCAGTCACATTTCAGTACCATGGACAGCTGCTCACATCATGGCTTAGTAGGAGGCCAAACAGGAAAAAGGACTTCCACAAACCCCAAACAGTGATTGCCATTAGTTGTATTATGACAGTACCTTTACCCGTGTGGGATGGGTGAGGTGGAGGGTTGACATTACACTCAGTCATGCCTTCTGAGGGCAGTTCCAGGTGAACAATTATATCTTTCCTTTGTGTAAATTCTGTGCTTCCTCTCAATGTCCTTTGTGCTCACCAAGGAAGCTACTTGTATTCAAATACTAGGATTGAGTTATACTTTAAAGAGTCATCATCATGAAAAGATGGTGGCTAGATTAAGGCTTTGGAAGAAAATTTCATTTGTGTATGAAGCTCATTGTGACATCAATTTGTTCAGAAATATAGGATGATAAAACATACATGAAGGTGATCACTGTATGTATCTAAATCTTAAAATTCCACTACAGTGCCTTCAGTGACTGGCATTGTTTAGAGACAGGATGAGCTTTTCTTATCCACCACTAAGCACACCCAGTACTTTAAATTTTTCTCCCAATCTTAAGCCTCCGTATCTGCAGACAATGATTTTATCATGTCTGAGGCTCTCTTGAGGCATATTTTTAATTCTTTCAATTTATTCTTTAGCCGTAGTTATGCAAAAACATTTTTTCTTTTCTTTTGGTAATTCTTGGATTTGAACTCAGGACCATGAGCTTATTCATTTTGCTTACTCAGTTGTTGTATATCTACTACTTGAGCCACAAATCTAGCTCTCTTGTTTTCTGGTTAATTTGGATATGAAGCCTAGGGGACTTTTCATTTTAGTTGATCCTCCAGATCTCAGCCTTCTGAGTAGCTGATATTATAGGTAGGAAGCTTTAGTGGTTTTGAAATCATTTTTTTAAAATGGAAATCACTTCTATATCTTAATGTTTCCTTTGAGCTATTATGATTCCCAAAATGTATGTGATAAATAACCCAGTAATAATTCTGATCACCTAAGGATAGAATATGTTTCACTGCTCTTCTGTGTTTAGTATCAGTAAAAATTAAAAAAAAAATTGCCAGTCCTGGGCTTGAGCTCAGGGCCTGAGCGCTGTCCTTGGACTTTCTCAAGGCTAGAGCTCTACCACTTGAGCCTCAGCACCATTTATGGCTTTTTTCTTTGTATGTGATACTGAGGAATCAAATCTGGGTCTTTGTGCATGTTTGTTGGGGCCTAGCCTCCATCCCTGAAGCCTGATTCTGGCTCAGCTGCAATTAAAGGGCTTTGTCTAGGCATTCGGTCTTTTGCATACCTCTCCTAAGGCATCTCTGTGTACGTGACTCGATTGAACCCCCCGCAGTTTCGCGGGTCTCGCAGCAGCTCAAGTCTCGCGTGCTTTCCTGCACCTGTCCTGCCCACTACCTGAAAGCCTCACCCAGACCCTTAGTGGTAGCACAGAGGCCCTCTTCCTATTGGCCAGCTTCCCAATGCCCACCTTCTCCTACCCTAACAGTATATAACTAATTGTCTGACGCAATAAAGGAGGAGAGCATCAGAGAGCATCAGAGAGAACGAGAGATCAGCAGAGATGAGCAGAGAGATCTGATGCGCTTTCATGGTTAACACTGCTTCTGACTCAGCGTGGTTTTTTCTTCCCCGGTGATTGGGGGAGGGCTGGGTCTTCGACACTTACCATCTCGCTCGGCTCCCGGGGGACTACAGGCTGGCCCTGTGTGTCCCTCCCCGTTCCTGTGTTGCTGCCCCGGAGAGGAGGGGAGCAACACATGTTAGGCAAGCACTCTACCACTAGGCCAAACTCCTGGCCCAATAAAAAAAATTTAATGACAATCTTATCCTTTGATGCCATCGATTGATCTGTAGATAGCTTCCTTCAGCTATTGCAATGATGACTGTAATGCCTCGAGAATGGTTTATCCTCTGCAGGTAGGCAAAGTCATGCTATTGGGTCTAAGAAATACTGTGTTGGCGCCTCTATAAGGAGCCAATAAGCTAAAATTTTTCCTCCTTGGTTCAGTTTTGGAGAGTTGTCTAAAAGATGCCTGACCATAGTGAAGGCAGAAGACACTGGTAATCCTATAACAGCAGGCATCGTGGAAGTCCATTTTACTCATGTTGAAACAGAGAGAGCAAATGAGTGGAGTGGAGCCTCGCCCATAGCAATGAAGGGAATCTTGGGAGTCCTCATCCATTTTTCCTAGGAAGGCCTAGAAAAAGTGCCACTGTATCACACCAGCAGTACTGGTGGGTAGAAATACTTTAATGCATTATCTAAATTACAAGAAGAAAACTCCGACAAAAGCCTCTGGAATTCGGAACTGCTTTCATAAACTAGAGCTTTGAGGGTGGTGACTCTTAGAAATAGTGCCAGGAAAAGTGGCATCTGTGTGATCCCAGGACAGGAAATGCATAGCATTAGACAGGTGAGAAGAGGTTAGTGGGCCAGCAGCAGTGAGATGTGTTCTGTGGAGCCTCTGTGGTTGAATGGGGTTTTAAGGGAATGGGGAAAACAGACAGATTGAATTTCATAAGATGACTTTAATCCTTATAAGAGAAAAACAGATGAGGTCTCTGCTTATACATTTTTATGTAATGCTTGAAATGATTTACATTTTGAACATGTTTCATGAATCCATTTGAGTCTTAGAAGTAGGCTTTCCTCTTATCACAACATCCCAATCTTGGTCAATTCTTGTCAGCCTATTCTTGTCTTCTCTCCTAGCATGTAACATTCTGAATTATTTTCCTTGAGAATTGAGACCTTATTTTCTCAATCTAATTTTATTTGTCAGATGTATCTGTCAGTTATTTCTAAGAAATTTTCAGTGACCTAATTGTTAACAGATAAAGAAATCCTCAGGAAAATGTGCAAAGCTGCTGGAAGAATTTCTAATATTATTCCCTATATTTTAATAGCCTCTGATTGTATATTAGATTCAGAACCATTAAATTTTCATTTGCCTACCTTTGTGACATTTATGTTCAGAGATACATCAGTGTCAGTATGTTGAATCTAAATTCAATAGCTACTATTATCCTGTACAAACAGGGAAATTCCTCTTTGATCTGTTGGGCTAGAGTCACTCAATAACTATCAGACATATTAATTGGATTATCTATCTCACTACTCAGAATTTTGTCTCCATTTATTATGTAACTCCTATGTGCTATAATATTTCCACATACAGTTGCAGAAAAGCTACAAAATTTGGTCAAATCTACAAAAATTTGATCCCATTTTATACTAGATTTGTGGGTTATCCATGCTCGTGTGAGTTCTGTGAATCATGCTGATTTCTGGTATGTTTCCTATTGTAAAGTTTTTTTTCCCCTATTGTAAAGTTTTTATTGTAATACATGGATATATCCTATCATCAATGGCATGATAGACCATGAAGGAATATGTATAGTAAAATATTGTATTATCATGTATAATTTTACCAAAAAAGTAATTTTGTATCAATTTTTAAACTAAATGGGCTTAAATTTCTTTTAAGTACATACAAGATACATTGTATTCAGTTTCTAACATTTCCTCCTACTTTTTAAAAATAGGAAAATATGTTTAAAAGGTCAAGACAATCTCAAATGATCCCAGGATCTCCTAGGCCTTTAATAGAAGAATCTTTCCCAATCTTACATAATGACAAAAAAAGAAAAGTTTTAGAAGTTTGCTGGACTCATAAAATAACTCTGCCACACTTCACCCATGTATCAGAAGAGTGAGTAAATCACTCAACCTCCTTCAATATGATCCTTCTTCTGTACTATTTATGAATACCACCTGCCAATTGTAATTGGAAGATTAATTAAGCTAAGAAAGAAGTTCATATATAATATATATTATATATAACAAAGGCACAGTGAAAGAGTCACCTTCACAAACTTACAGTTTTATAATGCACTTAATCAACAAGATAGGCAAAAACTTTACAAATATTTAGGAATGTTGACTGTTTTGAATATACTTCTGTGATTATAAGCCATTACAATTTTGTCCTGAATACAGAAAGGGTATGTGGAAAGGAGAAACACTCAAGTGTTGAAAGTTTATTGCAGTGAGAGTTTGTATCATAATAAGTAGTAGAGAAAAGATGACTTTCTCCATTTGGGAATATGTTAAATAGCCTATGGTGCATCTACTTGGTAAAATATTTTGCAGTCATTAGAATGATAATTTTTAAATATTTTTCCCAACAACATAGAAAATGCTTAAGGTGCCATATTAACTAAATTTGCTTTGCTTTAGCTGCACCTGTGTCTATATCTACAGTCCCTTTATACCAAATCTTTGCTGCTTTTGTTTCTCAGAAACAATTTGTAAGATTCGAACTCCTATTTCTAGCCCCATGGCTCACTCAGCAACATGTCTTCATTAAAATCTAACAGCTTACTTGTGCTCCTTGGAGAGAAGGGAATCTAAGTAGAGATGTAAAATTGATATAGGCAGGATGAGGTGCCTGCAGATGAACAATGCAACGTTTCTAGTCTCGGGTGAAATTTGCTATCTTATTTTTTTTTCTCTCGTTTGCTTTCTGAAGATCCTTTAAAATCTTATTTCTCAGTGAGTAATTTTGTCTTTATGGTACAAAAGGTAATTCCCATACCTAATATTGTTTCTAAGCACATGTGAGTCCCCTGCTGAGTTATATATGAGTTTTTTTATGAATATGACACAAAACGAAAATTTCATTTCTAGGCTTGAAAAAAAATGTAAATTGACTTTTACGCTCAAGTGAGTTGTTTCAGAGATTGAGGAAGGGGTGGGGAGTAGATTTAGTGCCTTATCTCCTCTACTTCCATGGGTAATTGATAGAACTTTTAGCAATTGTTCTACATTTACAAACTTCATATTCAAAGCAACAGCTATTGATTTTCAACAGTTCTTAAGTTACCCTCCTCAAAAATTGCCTATTCTTGGGTGAAGGCATTAAGAGCCTTTTAAAAACATTGCAAACTACTGAGCACTGCCAATTTTCCTGTCCAAGTTTGATTCCTGGTGTATAGCCAGAAATGAACACCCAGCATTCTACCTCTCATTGCTCTTATTTTAGTCAATTATAAGGCAGTTGTTATTAAACTTCCTAGATGTATAAGCAGTTATTTGGGGTGAAGAAGGGATAATGCCAGATTTTGAACTCAGGCCTTTGCACTCATTCCCCTTGCTTACTCTGCAGGAATTCTACCACTTGAGTTATTCCATTCCTGCTGTTTACTGGATACTTTGGAGATAGCCTGTCAGAAATTTAGACTTCTCTGCCCAACATGACCTCAAACTATAATCCTTAGGATCTTAGTCTATTGAGTGGCTAGGATTCCAAGCAGGATCCTGAACATTTAGAGATAAACAATACTTGGATCTGGGATATCTTTAGCATCCCAACAGATCATTAATAAGAATCTCATTTCTGCCAACTATTAAATTTGTGAGTAGATAGACATGTTGTGCTGAGATTTCTTTTTTAAATATTTTTATTGTAATTAATATAAGGGTTACATGATATTTGCCATATAGAAGGTGCATTAATTCACATACATTGACACCCTTTCACATGTCTTGGTACCCTTTACCCTCCCCCTCCACCGCCCCCCCCGTCTTGGTTTTTCCCCCCTTCCCTATCAAATTTCAAATAACTAAATACAAATAAATTCAATATATCAGATAACAAAGGGAGGTACTGTAACAATATGAGATAACCAAGGGACAGCAAAGGAGATGAGAGATAACATAGTACCTTAAGAACAACAATCATTCATTATATGGCTTTTGTTTCAATATCCTAGAGGTCCTTTTGTGCTGAGACTTCTATAGATTAGTATGAAGTTCTACAGAGAACAGATGAGAAAAAGAAAGTCCATCAGCCACTGTGATATCAAAGTTGAAGGTTCATAATCATAAACAGTGAAGCACCCAGCAATATTTCTCTTTGCTTTCTGTAGTCTTAGTTACCTGAGGTCAAATATGGGGAGAAAAAAAAGTAAAAAAGATTCCAGAAATAAACAAGTTATACATGATCATTTCCATGCTGTTCAAAACATGGTGGTATAATCTTGCACTCTCCCACTCTGTCTCACATGGAACATCTGTCTTCCTCTCTTCATTGCATCCATATCCTTGTCTCATACTACACTGCTGCTTCCTGCTGCTTCCTGATAGTTACTTCTGGTCTACCTTTGTTTATTGTTCTAATCAAGATGTACTCATGTTCAATTAACCTGTATTTTACTTCTGAATCACCCCGGGACACAAGAGTCACGGTGCTGGAAACTTTATTAGAATATTTTGTTGAAATAGTTCTGTCATTAATACCCATATCTTCCTGTGCCTGATTTATCTTTTAAACATAATCACTATAATGTATGCCTGTATAAAGGGGGTCGGTACAATCTGTTGGTTTAGGCTTCTTCTAAGGGTCTTGGAACATACCACTTCTAGATAAGAGGGACCTAGTATGTAGAGGATACTTGCATACAAATTCATCTTGTTTAACCACTTTCAACTCCACTTGAATTATGGGGTTCCAAATGATGATTACTTCAAGGGAATTTTAAGAAAAGCTGATTTCTTGACAAAGTAAAGTCATAAGGCTACCAGTCATTCATTGTCATTTCTCAGTAGTCCTGTAATCTCAAGCAACATGTATAATTACATGCTTGTAAATATCCACAAACAATGTATCTTAAATAATCATAATCATTAAATGTCCTTTTGTCTCTGAAAACAAACAAAAAGACAAAAAAGAAACATAGGTCTCTAGGTAAAAAGGAGGCAAAGTATTGTACTTAAAAATTTTTACTATGCCAGGCCTGATAATGTTCCATTACTGTCTTTTAAATAGATGAGCAAATGATGTATAAGTGACTATATCTTTTTAATGAGATCATGTTGATATCTCTTTAGGTATGTCTCTGGGAAGTATTTTTGTATGTATCAACTCAAATCTCCTGATTAGAATAAATAAATTTTATTCAAACAGTCAAGAAAAAAAGGCAAATTACTCCATCGGATATTCACATACTTAAACAGAAGAAGATAAGCACAGTAGACAAGCCAAGTATCTTTGATATCCTTTATGACATATAAAATTCTTTCTTCCTGATGGCTCCATTTCTTAGCAAGGATTTTCTGGCAGCATTTCTAGGTCCCAATTTTCTAGGGTGCTCATTACTGCCTTAGTTTGCAGTCACAAAAAATATAGCTTGTCTCTGAATTTCAAGCGCAGGCTAATTTTTGCCTTTTATGGAGGCCTTCTGAGGTTATTGGCCATTACTTTTAATGTGATACCTCCTCCATAAAAAGGGAAAACTAGCATGGATAGGAAAATCACAAACCTGTATGTAAAAAATAAATTAGTATGTTTTAACTAATTGGACCAGGAAAGGAAATTCCAGTTGAAGTTATCATAGTAATTAAAACTTCCTGATGATTGTACAGTATGTCAGTCAAATACCTTAAGCCTCACCATTTGGAACTGTAAAAGTATTAGTGTTAGAAAACACTAGATGATATCTGGCCAGTCTCTATTTAAATGATAGAATTATCTTGAATTGTAGCATAAACATGTTGCCAGGTTCAACAATGATATTGGAAGACACATGACAATTCAAATGAAAGACTCGTTACAGACACATAACTAGCCACATAACTTTGTATTGGATATTTGGTATTGGAACTGAACTATTCCACGAACAAGTGTTCTAATACCGTATTCTATATTGTATCATTTCAATCATCATCAATGATAACCCTTTAAAAATTTTATTATAATTAATATAAGGGTTACAGTTATATTTGCCAGATAGAAGGTTCATTACTTCACATACATTGATGCCCTTTCTCATATTTTTGTCCCCATTTCCCTCCCCCACCCCTCCCCTCATCTTGTTTTCCCCCTTCCCTTTAATATTTCAAATAAATAAATAATTGTATATTCAATATACTGGATAACAAGGCAAGATACTATAACTATGAAAATAACCAAAGGACAACAAAAGAGATGAGAAATAACAGTACATTAAGAACAAAAATCACACATTATATGGCTCTTGTTTCCATATCCTGGAGGTCCTTTCATTTAGTCTCAAAGATAGCACTTTCATATAATGACTTTATTGGGTTCACTTAGCAGAGTGAATGTTTTACATAAAATTTAATGACTGAGTTGACATTGGTGAAAATATCTATACCGGAAGATATCCATGCAGGAAGGAGAAGGAATGGCTCTCTTATTCACAGTGATAAAAATTCCTTAAGAATGCAATGTGATTTTCTATTTTTCATGACAATCTTAACACTTTTTCCTTCTCTCACATTGTAAAGGTGAGGCCAATTAATGAGGGGAGATATAAGAAAGATAAAAGCAAAGCTAACAAGCAACTCATTTGGTATAGTTAACATTTGTAAGTACCTGACATACATGCATTATAGTAAAACAATCATGGATAAATCATAAACTACATGGTGGTTTTGTGTTTGTTTGACAACATGGGCATTGAGGACAAATAGTGTTTTACTAAAGATTAACAGGGGTTATCAAATTAATACAGCAATACGTGTGACAGAAATAGACCTGCCTGAAATCCTTTACCTCTGTTTCTAGGCTCTGGTTATGTATTCTTCCCTTCTCTCTTGAATGTACAAATTCTGAAACATCATTTCCGTCTTGCTCAATTTACATTTCCCATGAGGATTCTTGGTGCATGACTCTGAACATAAGATTTTCCAGAATGCCCAGCAGTACTACCAGAACTAGGTACTATATATATATATATTTTTAAAAGTGGTTTTTAAAGTAGTATTTATTACACAGATGTGTGTGTTTGATATGAAAGATATTCAAAAGTCGCACTGAGTGTTTGTGAGAGACTGAATGGCTTATTGTAACTCCCTAAACATTCTGCAGATACTGACCATTTCATTTGAGAGGACATAGATAGGTGCTTTTATATGATGACCATATAGAAGGAAATATATATATATATATTTGTAAGCTAATATTTGTAGATTAATAAGTGAGGACTGGAATCCTAAACTCCTTCAGTGGGAAGACTTTTCTTTATTTGCCAGTCCTGGAGCTTGAACCAGGTCTTGGACACTGTCCTTGGGCTTTATTCAGGTTAGCACTCCACTACTTGAGCCACAGCACCATCTCCAGCTTTTTCTGTGAATGTGGTACCAAGTAATCGAACTCAGGGCTAGCTCCTGGCCCCTGAGAAGACTGTCAATATACACTGTATTCAAGATATGGCCTTTATATTTAAATTGCTTCCCACTCCCCTTCTCCCAATCACATGAATTTGCTAGCTTCTCTTTGTCTTGCCCTTAATATTCTATTATGATTTAAAAAGAGTGTTGATCGTGAGCTCACATGTTAAAGCGTTACATACCAATTGGGTGCATAGTTTGAAGAGGTGATGGAAAGTTATTTTTTGGTTCTGTGGTACTGAGGAATCAAACCAAGTGTCTTATGCATGCTCAGCAAGAACTCTACCACGAAGCCATATTCTCAGCACAGGTGATGGAAACTTCAGAGGATGAGAACCAGCTGGAGGAAGTAAGTCATAGGAGGCATACCTGTTTAAAGGGTTATCTTCTTCCCACTTTCCACACTCCTTTCTCTCTGAGTCTCTACTTCCTGGCTTCCCTGAGGTAAGCAACTTCATTCTACCATGCCCTTATTTCCTATGATGTTTGGTCTCCCCATGGGCTCAGAAACAATGAGGCAAGAGGTGACAACAAAATGTCACATTTAAAACTATGAGCCACAATAAATCTTTACCCTTTTAAGTTTACTTTTATTTTTTTATTCTGTCACAGTGCATAAAAGCTAACACAGATGTTATATCCTGAGAAAACCTTTTTTTTTTTAAATCATAAAGTTCGAATTCTGTTCAATATTGCCAGTCACTCTTCTGAGAACTTCCATTAAAGATGGATTCTGCTTCCCTTTAGTAGTGGGATACAGAGGCTTTTTATCCAGGAAAAATACAAAGCTTAGCCCATCAAGACTGGGGCAGGATGCATTCATGTGACAATCACATAATGAGTTGTGAAATCATGGTTTTAAATGAAACACCATTGTCTGCTATACAGTTTAGAGTATGTCATCCTCTCGAACAAGCAGAAACATTTCCAGATTGATTGAGCTATCTTTACCAAAGCAGTATCTCCATTTATTTTGCGGAGGCCTTTAACCCCTAAGAATAGTAGCTGATTGTAATTGCATGAATGGCATAATATTTTAGAGACCTATGGAGAATTTGTGTAGTACTGGAGCCTTTTTGAGCAGAGCCTGTCATTGGGCATAGTTCTTATTCATCATTCCTGATTTCATTAGTAAGGACATTTGTATGGAAATGGATTAAGGTTTATAGGTTTATTTTATTGTGCTGTAGATTATGCTGTAATTATACCACTGATGGATTGTATTAAACTGCTTTGTGGGAAGCTTTCAAAACACATCGGACTCCGAAAGTGTATATAGTCCACAAAATGTGCCTTTTTTAAATCCCACCTGGAGTTACTGAGGGTCTGCCTTCATTTAACTCATGTAGACATTCCAACTTATATTTATTTTTTCTTCTCCTCATACTTAGAGCAGTCAGTTGCCTGCAGTAACGATTCAGGCAAGACCCTCCAATCCTAAGCAGATAAATTTTCCAGAATAATAAAACTCAATAATGAGAGACATGACTATAAATACATTTGTTTAGTATTACACCAGGTTTTATAATCCTAATCTATGATATTTTTGGTCAAGAAATGTGTTAAGATGAAATATTATTGCAATTACTGAGGTGTGAAAGTTTTTAGTGTGATCTCTGATGAATATCTTTCTGAGGAGCTGACAAAGGACAGTTTGAGCAAATGTTTTATGTCAAGGGACCATTTGACTAGATTTTATTTATGAGTTACTGTGCCTGTCTATATAATTCTAATTTTGGAGCTCCGAGAGTCAGAGACTTCTTTCTCTGTTCTTTTATCTGCATTTTAGGAGGTTGGCATACAATATACAATTTTCACAGCAATTGCTTTGCATACACACTCACGTGTGTGTGTGTGTGTGTGTGTGTGTGTTTTCTAATGATAAACTTTAAAACTGCAGAAAGATGGGGATTTTTGCCTTACTCACTTGTGTTCATAAGTTTCTAGCACACTGCCTGGTAGTTACAAAATAAATATTTGGAGAAGGATCAAATGATGAAATAAAAGACAAACACTAAATTTTAATCCCGGGAGATTTAACTTTCTTGAAATCTGAGGAAAAGTTAATGACTATGAAGAACTGAGAAAAACTAGAAGAAATATAAAATGTGGGAAACCATTGAGCCTATGTTTCTTTGGGTCTGGTGCCCAAAGGATTGTTGTGGTTGTTTTTCTTAATATACTATGTTATTTCTCATCTCTTTTGTTGTCCCTTGGTTATTCTCATATTGTTACAGTATCTTACCTTGTTATCTGGTATATTGTGTATATGATTATTTGTTTATTTGACATAGGAAAGGGAAAGGGGGAAAACAAGATGAGGAGAGGTGGTGGGGAGAGGGAAATGGGGACAAAAACATGAGAAGGGGTATCAATGTGTATAACCTAATGCACCTTTTATCTGGCAAATATAACTGTAGTCCTTCTATTAATTACAGTGAAAATTAAAAAAATACTAAATGTGGTAGGTCCTGTTTTCTCTTCCATGAATAGGATTCCAGTGAGACATTCAGTGATCCTTACAAAAACAAACAAGTCATCAAAGTGGCATCTGGAAATGGAGGGGAAAGCAAAGGAGAAATGGAATCATTTAGAAGCTGCAGACTGCCCCCTTAGCAAATGACTGAATGCTAAATTTAATTGGATGTGCTCCACTAGAGAAAATAGTCTACTCATTAAAACATCAATACTTGAGCTTCCAAGCAATCTGGCATCTTTTTTGAATTACAATATGTTGCAAAAGAAAGTCTCTTAAAACATTTTATCCCAATGGGTAGTTTTACCCATAATTTATATTAGTTGCATTATCTCTAGACATAAAAGTTTTCTCACATATTGGTCATTTGATTTTGAACTGCTGGTAAAAGGGTGTATCTGTAAAAATTATAGAATATATTCTTCTCTCTGAATTTAAAATCAATTCCAAAACATACTTTTTCATATCCTCTCTATTCTGGGTTGAGATTCAGTTACTGAGAAGATTTAGATGACTGAAGAATCTAAACAGCCCTCAAACTTTGAGTTCTTGTTGCAGTTCATATTAACTCTAGGTTGGTTTTAATTGTGCCATATACAGATTAGAAAAATTGCACAGATCTTTTGAGGAGATGAGATTCACTTTGTTGCTGATTTTATAACCCTAAAACATTCATTAGAAACATCACAATAAGTATCTTTTAGGCTTTGAATTGAATTGACTTATTACGTTGGAAGTAAATTGTAAACTTTGCTTTATGATTTTCAAAAATCCTATAGTAGCACTCCCAAGTGTTCCTAGAACTTTGATCTTCTCACATTGTTCTTGTTTTTCCCTTCAAATGGACTACTTAGTGCTTGCTATTTCTAAAAGTTTCTCCTTCAAGATACTTCAATCTTTTGCCACCAATACCCAATACTTCTTATTAGAAGTCCTCAGGAAGGTATTCCTGGACAACTGATGGAGAAAACTGCCCACCTTCAAATACACAAACACAACTAGGTATTTGCTAAGCCTATTTCATAAATTCAGGTAGTATTGACTTACTATCCTCTCTGTACTACTGGGAATTACCTTGTTGGATGGATTTATTGATTTCTTTATATTCTGCTGCTATGTTGCATCTTTATAAAGAATGCAAGTTTATGAAAACATTCATTATTCACTACTTTATCTCTCATCTTAGATCCGTGTTAGTAGAGGGAAGAAGAGCAGAAGGATTTAAAGGGAAGAAGTCATAATGGAAAGAAAGAAAAAAATCTATGATACAAATTAGGAAAATCTTTATGAAGTATGTGTGGCATTATTTGCATATACTTACTGCTTAATACATGATAGTTTCGGTAATTAAGTAGTTTTGTTCTTTTGGTCCACAGTGCAGTTTCATTCCACAGAAGACTAGAATATAAATATTGATTTTTTTTTGGTTTGGGAATCATTGTTTGTAATAATTTTTTTAGGAACAGTAAACATGACATTTAGTGCCTAACTATTAGCTACTTACTAATGGAGTAGTTGGGGAAGGCATGAAGAGCACCATAGGAGATATATGATGGAGATTTACAGATGATAAATTGGCAGACAAAAATAACGTAGGACTGATGATTTCTGAACAATTATCTTTGATACTGAAAACAAATCAAAATGTATTCATATCCTTGAAGTAATTCCTGCTCAACTACTACAAATATGTGGTTAATTGGTATAAGAAATAGGTCCAATGGATAGATCTATTAGTATCTAATAATCAACAAAACTGTTCTAGGTTTTTCACAAAGACCTCCAATAACAAACCATTATCCTTTTGTCATTGTTTTTCATCCTTCAAGAAGAATATTCTAAAGTAGCCTTACACAGCACAAATTTGTCATCATTTACTGTGACTAAGAGATCACAGAGTTTATGGCAAACATGTTAAGAAGAATTTTGTGAGCTGATAGAATGATTGAATAAAAAATTAAAGTCTAAGAAGAGTCTGGTTTAAAAATATTATCAAACTATGCTAATAGGTATCAGAAAATCAGTGTTGTCATCATTATTAATATTCATATTTAATATTTTTATTGAAAAATTAAGAATAATGATGAGTGAGATTTTTGGTAGTAGTCATTTTTCTCTTCTTTAAGCAGCCCATTGCTTATTGGCAGCAGAAAATAATGTGGAAAATTAATAATTATATACTTCACTTTCTGTAATAATTTATTCACACCCCCTTTGTCTCAGGACATTACATTTTCCTCATAACTTAGTTCAGACTGGGTTATCTGGAATCAGTGCAAGCTCTATTTGAATAAATCATGTCAAAAAGTAGTAATTTAAAAGAGAAATGCTTATTGTAAATATTAGGTTAACCTGAGGGAAAACTACACTAAAGAGAAATAGCTTGCACTGTTATCTTGTGTATATACACAAATAGAGGAAATTATAGATATATACACACATACATACATACATGTACAAACACATACACAAGTAATATTGGATATGTCTTGCTTGTTCTCATAGAGAATTTCCCATTGAAAGTACTTCAAAAGAAAGCCATAGTAAACATGCTCTCATGACTGGCCTTTCTTGAGTGTCAGTTGCTTTTTACTGCACCAATTCAATGTTTATAATTCTTATTTCATTTACCTGCATAATTCATTTGGCAGCTTCTGCATTTCAAGGTCTTTTCATTCGCTCAGTTGTGAATAAAGCCTTCAGGAGATCTGTAAGTTGTTTTTATGCTTTGGTTATTTTTTATTGTATTTTTTTGTATTCACATTAAAGCCCTTTATTAAGTTGAGATTGGAAGAATCAGATGTATTATCTCTTATGACCTCATTAGTTTGGATTCAGTGTTTGAAATAATTCCATTTTATTTATAGTTTGAAATTCTGTTTATGGTTTTTGAGATTTAGGTGATGTTTTCCTTCTCTTTAGTTCCTGTTCACGAGTTTAAAAGACTAACACAATGAATAACATAAAGGTTATTTTCTAAATTATCATTAAGAACAAGCAAGGATATTGAACTGCACAAAATCTAGTCCGGGCATTGTTTTGAAACAAAAATCTGAGATAAAAACTAGCTATCGTTGAGTTTTTCAATTCTGTTTGTTGGTACATGGTAATTTTTAGCTTTTATATATTTCCCAGTTTGCAACATTTAAAATGATATAAAATGGTGGTTTTTGGAATTTCTGTATGGAAAAACAACCAATGCTATTCTTGTCTGTCATATGAACTACACACACACACACACACACACACACACACACACAATTGGTTATGTTCAAAACAGATTTAGGCACATCCATTGATGGATTATTTTAGTTGTGTACATTTACCTGGTAAAATCAAAAGAAACCTCATAGCAGATCAGTGATAAATATTAATGCTCATGAAATAATTTGATTTTTTAAAATTTTATTGTTGGGGTAATGTATAAAGGGGTTAAGTTACATTCGTCAGCTAGTGGGCACATTACTTCTTGAACACTGATACCCCTTCTCATATTTTTGTCCCCCTTTTCCTCTCCCCACCTCCTGAAATACTTTTAGACTGAGCATTCATTTGTGTTTAGAAATCCCAACAATGTATTTGCATGTAGTCTATCCTATGAAAAATACTAAGCATTGTGAGAAAAAAAGCCAAAATGGGTAAAATGGGTTCTCAGATAATGTAAAACAAAACAATTTGTGTTCAAAAAAGACTTTAATAAGTAAGCTTATGAAGATTGAGGATATATATATATATATATATATATCCTATATATTCCCAGTAAAGCTTCAAGTTCCTGTTTTAACAATGGGCATAAGCCAGGATAAATGACAACCAGGCTGCAGCAATTGTGTGAACTAATATATGAGATAGAAAATTAGCCCTCCTGTGAATATGCCAGTATGGAAACTGAATGAGATATTTTCCTTCCTTCCTTCCTTCCTTCCTTCCTTCCTTCCTTCCTTCCTTCCTTCCTTCCTGCCTGCCTGCCTGCCTGCCTGCCTGCCTGCCTGCCTGCCTTCCTTCCTTCCTTCCTTCCTTCCTTTTCTTTTCTTTCTTGTTTTTTTTTTTTTTTTTTTTTTTGGTGGGCCATGGGGCTTTAACTGGGCCTGGGCACTGTCCCTGAGCTCTTCAGATTTAGGCTACCACCCTACCCTTGAGCCAAGCCCCACTTTCAGTTTTCTAGAGGTTAATTGAGGATAAGAGTCTCAGGTTCTTTTGTGCCCTACTGCTTTGAACCTTGATCCTCAGATCTCAGCCTCTTGAGTAGCTAGGATTACAGGCATGAGCCACCGAGCCCTGTTGGAGAAATTCTTTTCAGCTAACTTTATGAGGACAGCATATGTCAACAGTGTTTCTATAATTGTACTTTATTATTTCTGTTTCTTTGCTTAGTTCAACTAATTTACAGATTGAGTTTAATAATTCATAGGTTGTTCTTGCTTTAAGTTGTCAACTCAGTTTTACTTTATTTTAAAAATATTTTATTATAATTAATAGAATGGTTACATTATATTTGCCAGATAGAAGGTACATTACTTCAGTTTTACTTGATTTACTCTTCATTTGTTTTGTTCTATTTTTATGAGCCAGCATCTTGCTGTGAAGTCCAAGCCAGCTTTGACTTTTCGGTCTTCCTGCGTAAGCCTCCTGAAAGCTGAGATTCCTTCTTTTCTTACTATCTAAAACCTCTTGTTTAATCTCTTGTTTAAGTCTCTTTTGTTGTGCTTGAAGAGATTTTTCCCCACTTTACTCTATTTTTCCCCACTTTACTTTTAAAGGTAAGGTTTTGGTGGTCATAATCACTACTTAAATATTTGGTATGATTATTTTCTGTCATTAGTTGACTTTTAGTCACAAAACCTTCAGTCTTAGTATAATCAAGACTTTGTATATATATATATATGCAAAGAGAAAAGACAAATTTATGAAAGAGAAAAGACAAATTTTAGGTCATATTCTTAGAGATGTCATACAATGAAGTGGATCCATTACGATGGTTCTCTGATAGTGGTTTCAGGTAGTAGTAATGGAAATGGAACATCCAACAAAGAAAACACACAGCCAAGAGGTCAAATTGAGAGATCTAAGGATCTGCCATCTTGTCCCATTTCCTAAAAGTCCCACTATCTCTCACCAGTGCTTCTTTTGCAATGAAGCCTTTCACTAATGAGCCTTTGAGGGTCAGTCAAAATGCAAACTATATATATATATATATATATATATTCCCCATAAGACTTTCAAGGATGTTTTTGCTATGGCTTTGTATATTTAATGTTAAAATTTATGCTCTACAACATATCCATATTTGTGTTTTCAATGTCAATGTACTTCTTAATGAACTGATCTATGTTCCCTTCTGAAATTCTGAAATTTTTCACTTTCTGGAATTGATTTCTCACATCCTTTAGTATTATTTTTGGTGTAGATGTAAAAGATGGTATGTTCACTTTCATATGTCTGAAGTACTAGTATTTCACCTTTAGTCCTGTAGAACATTTTCAATAACAGTTGAACTCTAAATGGGCTCTTGAGTTTTACTTTCTATGTTTTTTCGCAGTAATCTTCCTATTTACTCAGGCATCCATTGTTTCTGAAGGAAGCTTAGGTCTCAAATTTAACTCTGTTTTTTTAAAAGTATGGTTTTATCACCATCTTCATCATCATTGCCATCTTTTTCTTCTTCTCTCTTCTCCCCCCTTCTCCAACTCCTTATTTCTTCTTTCTCCTCCTTTCCTTTCCCCGTCCCTCCCTCCCTGCCTCCCTCCCTGCCTCCCTCCCTGCCTCCCTCCCTGCCTCCCTCCCTGCCTCCCTCCCTCCCTTCTTCCTTCCTTCCTTCCTTCCTTCCTTCCTTCCTTCCTTCCTTCCTTCCTTCCTTCCTTCCTTCCTTCCTTCCTTGCTTTTATATCCTGCTTTTTTAGCAAGGCATCAGTTCTCTGTAAACTTAGCTACACCAGGGGTTAAAACGTGGAGGATCAAGATTTGATGCTAGACTAGGAACAAATATCCATTGAGAATCCATCTCATCAGCAAAAAGCCAGGATACCTATGCAGAACAAGTTGTAGAGCAAAGTAAGCAAACACAGGTTGTAAATTCAAAACCTTGTTAAAACAACAGCAATAACAAAACCTCAACAGCAATGAGAACGAAAACTTCTTATTGACTTTTATATTTGTAAATTATGTTTTTATCAGATTTTGTACTTATTTCAAATTATTCTCAGACATCTTTAAAGTAGGTGAAACTGAAACTTGATACTTTCTTTTTTATTGTAAGGGTGATGTACAGAGGGGTTCCAGTTACTTAAGTAAGATAATGAGGACATTTCTTGTGGAACAATGTTATCCCTTCCCCTGACTTCTCTCCTGCTCCAAGTTGTAAAGTACATTTCCAACATGGTGTCTTGTAATTATTGCTGTTGCATTGGTTTATCCTTAGTTTTCTTTTTTTTAACCCAAACCTCTTATACCCATGAGAGTTTATTTTTATTCTTTATTTTTTTTGCCAGTCCTGGGCTTGAGCTCAGGGCTTGAGCACTGTCGTTGGACTTTCTCAAGGCTAACACTCTACCACTTGAACCTCAGCACCACTTCCGGCTTTTTGCTATGTATGTGGGGTACTGAGGAATCGAACCCAGGTCTTCGTGCATGCTAGGCAAGAACTCTTATCCTTAGTTTTTGTCTCACCATTTTGTTATTCCAATTCCCACCTCCAAATCAGATAGGATACCAAAATAAAAAAAAATAAATAAAACCCCAAAAACAATGACAACAGGGGATATACTAAAGAGAGGATAATGAAGGGAAAAAAAGAAATAAAGTCACATAGTATGTTAAAAAAAAAACAAATTTCTTGTTCCCATACCTTGGAGTTTTCATTCAAAAAATTAGCAGAATGTTTCTACTCACCATGCTTCATTTTAAAAACTAATTTTCTTGCTTCATGTCTATCCGTTATGCTTTTATATGCAGTTCTGTGTTGGGTAACAGCAGGGCTATCTTCTGAAACTGTATCAGGAGGTGATTTTGTTGTAGAAGTGCACAGTATGCTTAGAGAAAGTAAGAGAATGGAGTCTGCACTAGGTGACATGGTTTCTCACAGGAGCATCATTGATAAAGCTATTTTACTATTGTATGGGGCTCAGTTTCTTATCTTCGTTTCTGTTTCCTTTTTTTCTGTGACAGTCAATGTTTTCATTCCTTTTTCTATATCATCTAAATTTTTCAGTTTTTCTTTCTGTGCTGAGAAATTGTAGTTTACCTGCTTTGTTTTCTCTCCTGTCAGATATCCTTTTTGTGCTTTCTATTATTGTTGTTTTTGTTGTTATTTTTGGCCAGGACTGGAATTTTGAACATAGTGTTTCTTTCTTGTTCAGCTGGTGCTAAAACACTTGAATCAAACTCTGACTCACCTTTTTGTGGGGTTAGCTTTGGAAATAAGATGGCTTGAGCCATGATCCTCAGGATCTCAGTCCCCTGTGAGCTGGAATGACAGGCACAAGCCACCAAGCGTACACCTCAGTTACTAAATTTGATTTTTAAAAATTTCTATGTGCTCTGCTACCTTATAAATTATCATCACACATACATTTATTTTGAGAATTTCTACTAATTTTTTTAGAGTTCAACATTTAAAATGTTGTATTTTCATGATTTTTTAAAAATATATGAAATTCAGTGCTTGACGTTTTTCCCCCCTCTGGTTCTCATACATATTTTCTTATTTCTGTTTTTGTCTGGTTATCTTTGTGTGCTGGCCTTTTACCCCTGAAAAAGAATTCCAATTTCCCAAGGCCTGGAATAAATAGATCTTTTTACAGAGAGATGACTGTTTGGTTTGCTAAGTGCCCTTGGGAACTGTCATTTTGCTACTACCTAAAATCAAGTTTATGACTTTGGGTTCCTGGATGCTCCCAGGTTATCGATAAACCAATAGAAATTCAAAATCATTCTTTCTTCTCTATTCTCATCTTGGCACCAAATATTCTTTTCATTGTTTGCCTTTTCTTTTGTTCTTTCAGGCAGGAAGAACAGGCACTTTTATGTTTGTCTATCTTTGAAACTCCAACTTAATATGTAGGAAATATTCTATAAAATCCCTCCTCTTTAGTGAGACTACCTTTGAGTCTAGTATTTCTCATTAAGCATGGATGGCTACTCCTGAAAACATGAAAATATTTAGATAAATGTCAAAAGGTGAATTCAGTTTTGTGCTTTGTACTTTATCCTACTTGATCAATGCATACCTACACATTTCTTAAGATGAAGTTTGTGATTTTTTATTCTAACATATTTTTGCAGAGGTAAAGTGATAAGGTTGAACTCACCTATTATAGTCTTCATTAAGCCTCTGACATAGTACTGTAATTAATTTTGATATATCATCATCTTATTTGGTGTTTACTTAAAGTGTGTAGATACTTTGATGGTTGCTACTATTTTGAGCTGGGGCTTAAAGGCCAGGCTACATGTCCTCACTTTTTTTTTTTTTGCCAATCCTGGGCTTGAGCTCAGGGCCTGAGCACTGTCCTTGGGCTTTTCTCAAGGCTAGCACTCTGCCACTTGATCCACAGCACCACTTCCAGCCTTTTCTATGTGTGTGGTACTGAGGAATCGAACCTGGGTCTTCATGCATGCTAGGCAGGCACTCTACAACTAGGCCAAACTCCCGGCCACACTTTTTTTTTTTTCTAATTTTTGGTGCTATCCCACGTGTATCCCACCTCCCCTTCTGTCTTTCTGTTCATAATCATTCATTGAAGGCGAGGTGTTTCTTCAAACCATGATTCCTTAGATCTCAGCTTCGTGGATAGCTAGGCTTACAGGTGTGAGCCACCAGCAGCCCTAAAAGTTCATGTGCTTTTAATAAAAAGAAAAGAAAGGCTAATTAATGAGCTCCATTAAATTATCCTGCTGTTTACCTTTCATCTTGCTCTAATTTTGTCATCACCTTCTTTCCTTTTCATAGTTAGAAGGCATTAATTCTTATACTTTACTAATCATCTCTTTTACCATCTAGTAAAAGATATTACCCTCTAATATGAGGAACATTTTTAAGATGTAATTTTTCACTGGCACAATTTATAAGTTGTGACGCTTATGAAAACCAAATTTGGTATTGTGTATGCATATTGTAAGAATTCCCAGCCATAGATAGGAAATAAACTCTAATGGTTTATCACAACCGCTGTTAACATTTAAGAGAATTTCTTTTCACTTTAGTGGACTTTATTGCAGGGCTGTTAAGTGTAAAGTGATATATTTTTCTCTCTCTTTAGTTAACCTGGGTTCATGCAGTAATGCAATCTTACTTGGTTTATCACCGACATTTATTAATGGGTACATAATATTCTATTACCTGGTAGGCTCCAGTAAAGATCAAATGTTCTGAAGAGAGTTCATCTGGGTTTGAGTTTTAGAAAACTATTTATACTCTGCATAAACACAAGCTCTTTTTTCCCAACTGCTTGAAAGTCATTTTTTTCTTGAATTAAGGCAATTTAGCAGAAGCATTATTATCACACATGTGAAACCGATAAATTTCTTAAAACTCATTTGGAAGTATGATATTTGTATTTTAAATCAAAATTTCAGAGAATAGTATGAGAATGCAGGTTTTCCTTATAGTTTTTGTTACAGTTATTTCTAACATGTTTGAATAAAAAGTGTGAGGGAAATGAAGATTTTCTTTTGTTAGCTTTTATGACTTCTGAGACTCAGAAAATCAGACTTGCAATTCAGTATAGAAATCTATTGCTGGGGAAGGAGGGAGTTGGGGTTGGATTTGAAGTAAAGGAGTATTTTCTTATTCCAGCATGCTTTTGTCTTTTCCTCCTAGCTCGACACTGGTTCTGCTGATAACAAGGAGGTTTATTTTCTTTTTGTTAGTGCTGTATGTGAAATCTATACCAATCTTAATTAATGGCATCGTCACACATTCCTATCGCTGCTCTTAATTAAATGGATTATTTTCCCCCTCCATCAGTGATGCATCTGTAACATCTCATAGACAAAGTGAGGACTTTTTAGGACTCTTTTCTTGCAAACATAAATACCTGCTCTGTGATAATCAACCCTGACTTCTTTTGGGCTTGCTACAGGAGCAACGCTCCGTAGGTACAGGGTTCTCATCCACACTCACACAGAGCACTGGATGATCAGAGCTAGCAAACATCTTAGAAGTGATCTCATTTTTTTCAGAGGATGAGAATGAGCCTCTGTGATTATTTTCCCCATCACATTGGGTCAGGTGACAGTACACAGTCACCTCCACCACTGGGAAAAGCCAGTTGACCCCTAACTTGTCAGTGGTTCTTTGATTGTTCTGTGTGTTGCATTGGGCTGTCTCATCAGTAATTCAAAAGACTCCTATAATCTCCCCGGATCTTCAGTTCTGAATCATAATAACTTTCCCACAGCACTTACCACTTTGAAGACTAGTACAAGTTTTTCTAAATTCTTCCTAGATTTCTGCTATAGTTACAGACACTCTTATTTCCATTATTCATGAAAGCAGGCCCACTGTTGAAAAAGCTCAAAAACATAAGCCCAGTGATTTAAAAAATATTTTTTAAATCCTAAACATATTTGGTTTAAATCCACCTTGAAATGCCCTTTACACATTAAGTTTCATCCGTTGTCTGGTGAAGCTTTTGTTGTTTGTTTGTTTTGCGTCACTCACAGGCAGCAGATGTGAGATTTGACCATATCAATTAGAAGGACTTTGGCAGGCAGCTTGTAAGTGAAATTCATTATGTAAGTGAAAAGAAGATACATTACTTCACAAAGCAGAGAGTCCTGTTAGAGCATGGCAAATTAACTAGATATAAGTAAAGTGATTATAGGAATGAGACCCCCCCAAATGGTGAACTAAGGTAGGGGTTTGATTTCTCAGTATGCACTTGGAATATATATATATATATATGTATATATATATATATATATATGTCCACCTATATATGATATAGTCACCTTTCAGGGTAAATAAATGTTCTATGAATTTATTCACCCCCAAACGTTTTTTTTTGTTTTATGAATGAAACATTTCCTCTGACAGTATGCACATTTTTCTGATCAAGGTTTTTTTATTTTTTTTTCTAACTGGGTACAGATATGTCAGGTCCTAGGAGAGAGAATCTGAAGGAGTATGAAATAAGCAATTTCCTTTCAAAAAGTTAATGTGGAAGTAGACCCACACAAGAGCTGCATTCGCATTCCATTCTCAAGGGCTAGTGTTAGAGAAAATGGATGGCCTGATGCAATTGAAAAGAAAGAGGAAGAGGAAAGAGTGACTGGTTGGGGGGTTCGGATGACAAGCACGCCCCCCCCATTTCCTCGCAGATTGCATGATGCTTCGTGAGTAGCCCCAGTATGTCAACTTGTTTTTCTCTACCATGAAGGATATGTACATGTTACTTCATGGCTTTTCCATTGCCTTGAGGAAGACCTCGTAATTAGGACAATTAGCTTGACTATGATTTTCAGGGGTGAAAGGGCTATTTTCTCTTTCTTCTCTCTCTCTCTCTCTCTCTCTCTCTCTCTCTCTCTCTCTCTCTCTCTCTCTCTCTCTCTCTCTCTCTGTGATTTTTATTTTGGGACAATTTAATCTCACTCAGAAAACCTTTAGCTGGCCTCTCAAAGGTCACATGCTCATGGATGGATTTGTAGAGAGAATAAGAGCAGGTATTATCAACTACTGAGCCAGGACTGGGTTATGACCTCTGAGTCAGAGAGTTAAGTGGTAGATACTTCAACAAACCTGGAATCCCGTGTTACAGGGAACTAGAAGGATGACAGGCACAAAGTAACTACTATTGACTAAAAATTCTACCATGAGAAAAATACACGGTGAAGCTGAGTGGTGAAAATGCCTCCAGAGATCACATAATCACCTTTGTTCCCATCTACTCCCTATCCCCAAATCTAAATTCAAGTCCAGGCAGTTTAAAGGACTAGCACAAGGTCATAGGGTAAGCTAATGACTGAGCTGCACACAGCCATCTTCCCACAGACTCCTGAACAAATAAATGTGCACATAAATAAACAAGTCAACCTCTGTTCAACATATGTTTATGTTGATAAAGCAACAGCAGTATAAGTTGGTACACATGAATGAACAGCTAGCGCTCATTGTAACTCTTTCTCAAAGGGGTCTTAAAAATACCAGCTGTCTTCCAGGTGTAATCTACTTCTGATCTTCCAGGAAAGCAAATACTGTTCTTTTGTATGATGTTTTGATCAAGACCAGACATTAAAAATTTGTGATGATTTAAATCAAGTGGTGTTACTTCTACAGCTAATTGTGTCACAGGTCTAAGGAGGAAAGGTAAAGTGGAGGGAGAATGAGAGATGAAGATTCTCATAGAGGAATATGGGAAATATGAGAGACTACAGTAGAGACTATATTTATGAAGGAGTTGGTATTAGGTGACTGGTTAATATGGTTTATAAGGCTAGACTGAAATCAGAACATAGCTGTCATGTTAAAGAACATAAAGTGACAGAAAAGTAAAGAGGGACTGGAGAAGGAAAGGAGACTGGCCTTATAGACTAAGCCAGAATGCTGGCAAATAACCCGGAAATTCACAGGACCCTGATTTGTCTCCCCCTCTACTTAAAGTTGGACTTTCACTCTGAAGAAGGAGGTAAACACTTAGGAGGTGGTAGCAGAGATGAAAATGATGTCCTTAGGGACAGTTCAGTGGGCCTGTACAGATCATAAAACAAATATCCTGAGAGAGAAAAAAAAAAGACATGGCCTAATCCTTTTTTGTTGTTTGTTTTTAACTAAAGATTCAGGCAATCCTGACAGGCAAAGCAGGAAATTTAACACAAAGGTGGGCTTCTTTTCTTTCTTTCTTTCTTTCTTTCTTTCTTTCTTTCTTTCTTTCTTTCTTTCTTTCTTTCTTTTCCTTCCTTCCTTCCTTCCTTCCTTCCTTCCTCCCTCCCTCCCTCCCTCCCTCTCCCTCCCTCCCTCCCTCCCTCCCTCCCTCTCCCCTCCCTCCCTCCCTCTCCCTCCCTCCCTCCCTCTCTCCCTCTTCCTCTCTCTCTCTCTCTCTCTCTCTCTCTCTCTCTCTCTCTCTTTCTTTTTTTCTTTCTTTCTTTCTTTCCTTCTTTCTGTCAGTCGTGGGGCTTGACCACTCTACCATTTGATCCACAGCACCACTTCCTGGACTGGTTTAAAAGTGGCAGTATTAGGGCCGAACACTTGTAGGTGCTCTTGTTACCCCCACTAGGTAGTCTCTATCCCACCATGGAAGTATTGACGGTGAGTTGAGAAGGCCACTAGGGGAAGGAAGCTTTGTCTTAACACCTGCATTCAGTGTGGTCCAGTGAACAGAGATAGCCATCCCATTTTCTCACTTCTCCTTCATGGAGGTGTTTTCTGACTGTAACATGGAAATGCGCCTTCAGATGAAAGGTTTGA
>NC_143532.1:16340063-16404091 GCF_031878675.1 Megascapheus bottae | reverse complement strand
TTTCTACATTAGTGATAAAAAGTTTGACATGGCATGGCAGATTGGAACGCAATTATAAAAAATACATGAAATGAAAACTAGACTTTCTCCACATACAAACCCCATAATTCTACCTGATACAATAGTTAATAATTGCTCCATGTCTATATCCTCCGATACTGTCTGTCCACATCCCTGATAAGGTACAGATAGTATTTCTGTCCTTCTTTAAAAGGTGAGAAAACAAAGCACAATTATGCACCATGTCTTAAGCCTTTTTCAATGAATATATCTTGAAAATCGATTATGCCGTCATGTCATTGTTATTACTATTACTATTGTATTTATTTAAATGATGTGTAAGTCTGCTATCCTCTCAGTGACCAAATAGCGTAGAAAATCAACTCAGAAAATATTTATTTCCTTTAGAGTGAAAATCTCAGTAGGAGTAATAAATGACGTGAAGACAGACACAGGAAGCTTGCCCCTAGCCTGCTTTTCTCTACCGCCCTCCTCTTACACATCCCTTCAGATCCTATGACCATCAAATGACCCTTCCTGCTCCAGAAATTCTTCCTAAGGATCAACAATACTATTGCCTCATGGTTTATCTATATCCATTCCATCCGTAAAACTTAATCCTTCATCTCGAACTTGACTTTTGCTCCTTGTACATAAAATATAAAATATGACATAAAAAGTATATCACCATGAAAACCAGAAATCTTATGTTCTATGCCATGAATAAGGACAATCCTAACATAAATTCAGTGAAATCAAATTCAAAAGTTCTAAAGAAAGGGAAACGAAGTCTTAGACTCTTGGGTAGGCAGATCCCCTTTCATACTCTCTAAAGACTAAGAGTAAGATAAGACTTTTGCTCACCCATTGTGAGAAAGGTTAAAAGAGAAAGGGAAAAGGAGCACTAGGGGACAGAATGAATTACCTCATTTCAAAGGCCTTTCCCAAACTCCCCAGTTCTGAAATATCCAAGTATACCAAATAAAGCAAATAGGCTCCAGGAACTGAATATAAAGCTCACATGAATTGAGCTTTGTTGGTTTTTTTTTGTTGTTTTTTTCTCTAACAGCCTCTTCTAAGGAGTCGTATGTAAATGAATGCTGATAAATCCAGTTTTCAGCTTTTTTTAAGCTCTTCTGTCAGGTTTATCTCTGCACAGCAACAAGATACCAAGGGCAGCCACAATTAAGCAATCTCACTAAAAAAATTCAAGTAGTCTGCAAAGATAGACTCAAAAGTACAGAGTTAAATGCATTCCTAGTTCAGTTATTTGTGGATCCACGACTCTACCCTGGATTCTCTCTGCTATGCACAGAGAACCCTTCCATTTCCATTCCTGCCACTATAGACCTCTATCAGCTAAAGATTGCTCCTAGGTTAAGTCCTAGACAACCAAATGGCTTCCAGGCAACCTCTCTTCTTTCACATTATATAACTTCTCTGTCTAGAACAGATTGAAGTTTCCAGGGTGAAGTAAATCGTATCCTTTGGTATTAAAATAATCAGAAGAACAAAGTCAGAATTCTTTAAATTGATTTATTTTACCCTGTTTATCCTGTTTAAGTGGCTTTGACTTACTGTGCTCTACAGGTCCCTGTTTCCATTCAGTGGCTGCCCACTGTTTCTTTTTTACCTCTTAATTCATTTATGTAGTTTTGGTGTTGAGACTAGGTCTTCCCTGTAGCCCAGCCTGGCCTCAAATGTGTGCTTCTTCTCCATCTTCCCAAGTCCTAGAATTGGTCAGGCTTTGCCACTTTCCTGCCCAGTTTTTATGCAGTCTTTAGGAGCTGCTATCTTTTTTTTTTCTTTGTCTTTTTCCATTGCTTCTGTTCTCCCAGTGGGATTTAGCATTTAGGTTTGGAGCAAATGTTTAAGCATAAAAATAATAGATGAAATTCCTTGAAGTGAACATATCTAATTAGGTGTCAAATTGTTCCATTAGCTGGGGGCAGTGGCACTTGCCTGTAATTCCAGGGGAGGATTGAGAGTTCAAGAACATCCTGAATAAAGTTAATGAGGTCCTCTCTCTCAAAAACAAACAAAAAGGAAATGGAAGAAAGAAAGTGTGTGTGGGGGGGGACTAAGAGTGAGGCTCAAATGATTCATTACTTACTTAGCGTAAAGGAAACCTTGGGTTCAGTCCTCATAACCATTCCCTGAACACACATCAAAACATAAAACATCTTCCTCTATTTATGAGCTCTATTTCTTGTATATGGACTTCCCCTAATGATTCTCCATTTTCTTTCAATACCCTGTTTGTTTCATATGTTCCCAACTTCCCAGTATGACTTTAATTTATTAATGTGCTTACATTCCTACAGGCAATTCCTGAGGCAAGACTAAAAGCAAGTCACCTTTTCCAACAGGCTAGAATTAAGTCAACAATTGAACCCCCAGTGTGCAATACAAGACCCTTGCAGGGCCATTGTTTCCAATATGTTATTAATTGTTGCCAACAAAAGACTCCTTAGTTCCTAAAGTTCCAACTGGTAAAAAAAAAAAAAAAATCACTTAACTCTACTATTTACCTCCCCAATTTTCTATCAACCACAACTACAAATGCATAAAATGAGTGTACGCAATGTAGATATTTCATAAAGTAGTTTTTCTCTCCTGCTATCAAGCACAGTCTAAATAAAGGCGGGGTGGGGGGAAGGAAGCCAAGGAGAAAAACAAGAGCTAAAACAAGCATATCTGTGGAGTCATCTAATTGTCCCCCTGATGCAACATGCTGACAAGGATTAGTGTGCTGTTAGTGTACATGGGCGAGCAAAGTGTTTGCACATTACTATCTAGGTGTATTCACTTTCAAGCGGGCACTCTTATGAAAATGGGCCGTAACATATGCTCCTGCTTTTCATTTGCTGTGACTCTTTAGCATAATATGCACATATGAAATGCATATTTCTGAATTAGCCTTCTGTTTACACCTGAATCCACCATCTAATTGTGCTAAGTAGTACCTTATGGATTTAACAAAAGATACAATGCTACAGCCTAAGCTACAGCCTAAGCAAGGAAGTCCCTGAGTCTCTTATTTCCAGTTAACCAACCACCTAAAAGGTTGGAACTAGAGCTAAGGATCAATTGCTGGAGCACTAAGCCTTAATCAGGAATGCTCAGGCCCAGAGGTCAAGGCACATGAGCTGCACACACACACACACACACACACACACACACACACACACACACACGCTGCAATATGATTAAATGTTAACAAAAGTGGTTATGAACAGTAATAATAAAATAATAATCAGATGAGCAATAATAATGAAATAAAAGTTTTATTTAGAAAAAAATGTGAATATAATTCATTACTTTTTATTTCAAAAGGCTTCACTAGATCAAAATTTTTTTTGAAAAATTTACTTCGAAATGATGAAGGTATAGCCATGCGTTAGTGGATACATTTCCTATATCTCTTTTGTGATGATATTAGGTGATAGTGGCTTTACAGCAAACACATTGTTGTACTGATATAACATAGCAACAAAGTAAGTGTCTGGTTATTTGGAGCACACTCGCTTGATTTGTCTGTAAATATTCAACTGTGTAATTTATCAACATGCAATCTGTGCTCTGAGACATTAAAAAAATTACATGAGTCAGACTATTAAAATTAATCCCCTCAAAATGAGCAATTACTAATTTTTAGAATAGAGAGAAAAAATCAGTATGCTTAGACAATGACCACACGCAAAGCTTAGTGATGGAGTCTTTACATGCATTATCTCCTTTATTAATTATACCAGTGCATAGAAAGTGTTTGAGTCTCACAGTGAGTAAAGTAGGAGCTTACATCACATAGCAAGGTAGATACTCCAAATATCACACATATATCTAGCTGACTTTATATACTGCTCCGATTGTTTTGTTTTGTTTTGTTTTCTAATGCCACTGCATTTCTTCCCAACATGTTAATACCAATAATTAGTAGCCATGTGAGAAGTCTCATGCTGGGGTTAAAATACTCACATTACTTGTATCACAGTTGGATTTTAAATAGAGACCATGACATTAAGGATAGTGGTTTTTTTAACTAGAATAGGGAACTGCAAGCACAGATTCATGAAAACTCCTACAATCAAGCCTAAGAAATAAATGATGAATAAGAATTCTTGCACATTACCCTGAAACCATTGAGAAATAGATTACCTAGCTGAGAGATTTATGCTGCTGCTTCTATTTCCTTCTGCTTAGTGAGTAAAGTTTTATCTTCTCCATTGATACCCTGTGCCCATTCTTAGTACCCTAAATGTTATAGATTAATCAACCAGGAGATAGGTAGAAACTCTAACATTTAGCCGAATTCAGTCTTACCTGGTTATAATCCCAATACTCCTCATAATGAAACATTTTCCTCTCTTACTGTGTAAACACAGTATTAAATAACAAGATCTACAAGGCAGAGTCTAAACATTCAAAAAATTTAGAGGGAAAAAGATTATTTAACTTTATCTGAACAGAAGTTCTGATTTCTGCAGCATGATTCAATAAATGAGGCAGCCGGCTATTTTCAGACTCCAAGAATAATCAACTCTTCTTTGAATTTACTAGGTTCATAGATTCATGCTCTTAAAAATATAAATAGATAAAACAAATTAAAAAAAAAAAAGAAAAAGAAAAAGACTTTCTGTTGGGGTTGGCTGGAGCACCTGAAGCTCTCAATCCCACTCCAATTCTGAGCAGCAGGAGGTTGTCTGCCCATCACCAGGCTCAGCTACCATTAGTTCATTTCCTTTTGTGCTGCTTGAGGAAGTGGCAGGAGGGCTAAGGGGGAGGGTGCAGGCGGCTCATCTAAAATAAGATGTCCAGTGCTTCAGAAAAGGGGGGGGGGGTATATCTCTATATCTCTTTACCACACATTGATTACATTTCCTGGCCAAAAAAAAAAAAAAAAAAGACCACAGGAGAGCATTCAAATCCAATATTACTGAAATATATTTATCTAGAGATATATGACTGGGCGCGCGCGCGCACACACACACACACACACACACACACACACACACACACACACAGAGGAAAGGCAAGGAGTTTCTCTCCAAATTACATAATTACAGAAGAAGAAATGAAAGTGATTGTGTTGTTATGTGTGGGGACAAAAAAAGAAAACTCTTATCTCCTCTCTCTTCTGTGTGTTCAGTGATGACACAAAAGGCTGGGAATAAATAGAGCTTCCCGTTAAAGAAGTGAGTGGTATGAAGTGCAGATTGACATCTGACAGTGCAGCTTCTTAGAACTTATGGAACATAACCACACGCAAACACAGAAAACCACTTCAAAAAGCCAACTCCAATGGTAAGGCCCAACTGTGAATGGCTTCCTGGGACGCGGAACCTTCTGTGAATGCTTAGAGGTTTTTTTAAATGGATTTCCATCTGTGGGATAGGGCAGGATAAACCATAGAGTCAGAATGAGGAGAATATAGTTCATAACATAGTTCATCTCTTTATTAAATTTTCCAAAGGCACTGATTTGAATCCTGCATCTGACATTTGTTCTCTATTTTTGTTCAAGTGATCTAGTCTTCTGAGTGATTAGCAAAATGAGGCGTGTAACCTGATTCTATTTTGTGGTGGTGGTGGTTTAATAATGTAGCAAATTTGTTTCTTGGCATGAGGGAGGAGGTTTGAAGATTATCTACACCTTGCTTGGAAATCTGTGGAAGAGTGCATAGAGAAGACTTATACAGGCCGCCTAGAATTACTCATGCCATTCCAGGTCTAATTTTATTAAGCTGAGGACAATAATAACATTGTGATCATTTATCTATATAGAGAAAGTTAGACACACGGATATTTTCTAGTGCGTTAAGTGAAAATTGAGCATCTAATAAAGTCACTGTGTACTGAGCCATTGGTGGGTTGAGATACTGATACCTCATTTCTGATACAATTACTACACTCTGAATTCTCTTTTGGCAAAGTAGACTTAATACTGATCTGGCCTATGAAAGCAGCTTTCTCCCATGACTTCAATATGATTAAACATGTCAGCTATCATTGTACATGGTAGAGAACAAGCACTCTTCATTCCTGGATGTAAGTGTGTGATTCTAAGCCATCAATTTAAATGGTTTCCTGAAATCAAGAGATACATAGTCAGATGCTGAAGAACCACTTACGTTATGATGTTAATATTTTACATTTTATTATTTATGTTCTTATCTTTAAGTAGTTGTACATATAAGCTGCCATGAAACAAAGAGATTTATGAATACAAGACATCTTGATCAATATCCCTTTCAACATTTTTTTCGTCAGTCATGGAACTTGAATTCAGAGCCTGCGCTCTGTGTCTGAGCTCTTTTCTTCAAGGTTAGCATGTTACCACTTTGAAACGTAGTGCCACTTGCAATTTTCTGGAGGTTAATTGGAGAAAGGAAGACTTTCCTACCCAAGTCTAACTGCAGTACTCAGTTCTCAGCCTCCTGAGTAGCTAGATCATAGACATGAGCCATCAACACTTGGCTTCTTTCAGTATTCTTATTCATCCCTCCAAAACCATCCCTTTTCTCACTTTTCTTAATGTTGTGCCCTCTTAACTGTTTTCCCATCCCTCTCAATAAATGATATGCTATGTACCTGATCATTGACTCAAGACTTCAATGCCATGTACCTGATCATTAACTCAAGACTTTGCCCAGGGTATCAACAATGATCATATTTCATAAAGGGATGGATTACCATAGTAAGTATGTTCTACTTTCTATAATTTCATCTATTTTCTAAATGAAGGAAGCTTAACTTCTGCCCAAGTCTTTAAGATGCCGAATCCATGGATTTTTAATTACACCAAGTAATTTCAATTTAATATGCTGATGTGGATGCCTTGGCAGAATGATGAACTTCGTGGTTAAAGAAACCTGAAAGAGAGCTTGAGTTTGAAGATACATGCTTTTGTGCTATCCATGTCCAAATAAAATACAAATTCAAAGGAAAGAAGAAGAAAATATGGTCACATAGGAAATTACAGGCAATGTGCTCATATGCAGAAGTTGAAAAGATGTTCTTGAAGACATAGAAAACTGAGAAACATGACTGCTGTGAACATCCCATAATGTCTTTCAAAAATACTATATTATATGCTTTAGGAACATTTTTTTTATTTTTTTTTATTTTTTTTGCCAGTCCTGGGCTTGAGCTCAGGGCCTGAGCACTGTCCTTGGACTTTCTCAAGGCTAGAGCTCTACCACTTGAGCCTCAGCACCACTTCCGGCTTTTTTCTATGTATGTGGTACCGAGGAATCGAACCCGGGTCTTCATGCATGCTAGGCAAGCACTTTAACCACTAGGCAAAACTCCCGGCCCCAGGAACATTTTTAAATTTTTCAATTATATACCAATATATGTAATGAAGGTGAAAATACATGGAAAACAGAAATGCAGTAACATTTGCTAAAGGCTGATTTTATAAAATCAAGAAATAAACAACAAAAGAGTACAACAAAGAAAGAGAAAGACAAGGGGCCGGGAGTTTGGCCTAGTGGTAGAGTGCTTGCCTAGCATGCAGGAAGACCCGGGTTCGATTCCTTGGTACCCCACATACATAGCAAAAAGCCAGAAGTGGTGCTGAGGCTCAAGTGGTAGAGTGCTACGCTTGAGAAAGTCCAAGGACAGTGCTCAAGCCCTGAACTCAAGCCCAGGACTGGAAAACAACAACAACAACAACAAAAAAAAAAAAAAAAAAAAAAAGAGAGAAAGACAAGCAACTCTTGTTCTCTTGAACCTGTGGCTTGTTGAAAGCTCTCATCTGCATTCGGGTTGGTTTGGACTGAGATTGCAAAAAGCAGCATATATTAGTCCTAAGAGCAATAGCAAGACCAAAGATAGCTAGATGTGGACACTGAATGTAGAGCTGGAATGCATCCATGTGCCTTCTTTGGTTAGTAAGAGAAACTGTCCTTTTCCATTTCTGAGAATGAGTGTGTGAGTGTTTGTGTGTGTGTGCATAAGCACACATATGATTCTGTGTATCTTAATTAGGCAATGACAATGTGATTGAACCATAATATCATCCAAGTAATACTACTCAGAATCTTTCCATAGGATGACCAAAGAAGGCCAGGTGATTGTGATCCCAGACCTCATTTAACTTATTATCATTTTAGATAAAAAAAAAATAAAAACAATAGTTAAATCTACAGGACCAGAAATCATTGCACTCAGATCCCTGAAGAAATACTCTACATAATGATCTCTGTTAAGAGGAGAAAATAAAAGCAAATCTGAAATAGGCACAGCTCTGTTCAGGGAATAGGAACCTTTGCCAAGAGAGGTGGATCTGACTTCCAAAGTTGTGTTTTCCAAGTAGCATGAAGTTAAACTCACACAAGCTTATGCCAGGAAGACAGCCATAAGGCTTAAGTAACTATGTAAATTTTCAGGTTCCTCAGTGATGTGCATGTGGTTCCCATGAGTCCTTCGCAGCCTGAGATACATGGACAGCAATAGACAGAAAACATGTCTTGAATCCTAAACACCTGGACAGTAGTCTCTGAAAATATGCCAGATAAACTCAACACTACCTTCTCTTGAAGGATGTTTTGAAGGAAATGCCTACAGCATCTCAATCTCCAGGCCCAGATTGCATTTCATAAGATATCTACTCTGTACATTGAATCTGAATCATTCTGCACTTTCTGTACCATTTTTTCATAGCACTTATGCATGCATGCTAAGGCTCTCATTTTACACGTTGAGCATGGATCTTAGTTCATACGTTAATTTTTGTTTTTATCTATCAAGCTTACATTATATCCACGATCCATTGAATGTCTGGACTGAGTAATCTAAAATAAACAATTTAAACACATTGTCATTCAACTTCATTGAGTAAATATGATTAGTCCCATTTTGAAGTAAAAGAATCTGAGCTTCAGAGAGAGCAATTGACCTGGCAATACAAGTAACAATGAATGTAACTGAACTTCTCTTTAATAACTTGAAACTGGAAAAAATAATTTTGGGGGCAAGGGACAAAGATGAGAATGTATACTAAGTTTTCAATAAGCATTCCTTAGATAGTGGAGATTTTTTAAAAATAACATAAGCATCGATCTCCTGTGTAGGGTGGTGTTACTGTGTGAATGAGCATAGTTTATGTCCAGGATGAGGTGCATGAATCTATAACAGCATCTGTTTTATTTTGTGCCAATTGGGAATTCAGGATGCTGCAGGCTCACACTACCAGGAAATCTAAATCCAGTTCTGAAAGTCATGAACCACATGGAACACTATCTGGCAGTGTCACTGCGGATAACAGGATATTTGGGATTCCTGGACACAGATTCAGAAGAGTGAAAATTGTATATAAGGTTCTTCTTTCACATTTATTCCAAACATATCATATATTAAATAACATAGAGAATAGAGATATGCCATGTCACAGTGAAATATGTCCAGAAATTATGTTCCAGCATCTTTACTGGTAGTTATTCCATGGTCAATAATTCTAGGAGGTACAATATCCAGGATGAAAATTACCCAACAGATCTGAGATCAGAGTGAGAGCCTCTCAATCCCAATTCCATCTGCTTGGGCAGATGGCAAAGTGCACTGCATTTCTCCAAATCTCCAAGTCCTTGATGCCCCATCAGCACATTCATTTCCTGTGAAGAACATAAGGAAGAGGGTTTTTTTTTGTGGGGGAAGGGAAAGAAGGAGAAAGATTTTATATTTTTCCTCTGACTATATAGACAATAAGTCTATGATTCTTTCTGACATGACCTTAAGAGTAATGGAGGACTGCTTGTAAGATGACTCTCTTTATAGGAAGAATGATGTGTATGTCCCCAAAATAATAAAAGATGTCAAATACGTTGAAGTTTGGTGCAAAAGAAAATTTTCATTTTATTCTCAAAGAAGCAGGATGCCTGCTCCAGAAGCTATAAATCTATTTGTCATCCTTCAGATCATCAACGTTTTGTAATGGTCTGTGAGGAGATAAAGGAAGGAAGAAAGGAAGGAGGGAAGGATGGAGGGAGGCACATCCCTGCCAAGAAATAGTCTGCCTTGCAATTTGGCACTGAAAATCTGAAGTGCAAATTCCTTACTGCTCTGACATTTACTGCCAGACATGGAATAGGAGATCAGATACAAGTATCACCAAAAAGCTAGGTCAATGACCTCTATTCCTCCAGTTTCTATTGAATAATAGTAAAGATCATCTCCTTAAAGGCCCAGTTTACGCAATAGATTAAACTTAAGATTGCCATATACAATGTTTAAAAGAAGGATTAACGGTGAAAATAAGATTAAAAAGAAGAAAAATAGTTTGGGGATATTTTTTAATATTTTCAGTGTAGTCAATGGCGTGATTAGCCCTATACCATTGAATTCCTATATGGTTTAACTGTTCACTTATTCATTCTTATAGCATTCATAATACCAATAAGGATAGGTCTGGTCTCAGACTCCAGAAGCCACCCTTTTACAGGCATTGTTTCTGTTTTTAAAAGGGAAATGATGAGTCTGCAGCACTGATTGCTGATGGCCCCAGGACAAAGGAGAGTGCTAGGTACTAGAGCACTGAATAACACAGGCAATCAAAGAATCTGAAATGGTGTAACTTTGGAATCCAAAATTGGGAGGAGGAGCACACAGCCAGACAAGTAGGTCAACAAATGCCTCACAAAAGCTGAACTTTTACTTCAATGGAATTAAGTCACTAAAATGCTTTTCTTCATCTTGTCTCTCTTTCCTCTCTAATGTGGCAGGGGATCTTCTGAGCAAAGACTTAGTAGTTTCAAGCCATGTCTGGAGCATAATAAAAGCATAATAATGTCAGAATAAGTAATGTAAAAAATTGGAAGGCAGGAAGTCTGAGTAACAATGAAATTTGTAGAGTAAAAGGTACCCACATTGGGGATATAATTTCACAGAGCTTTAAGATCATTTATTAAATGGCTTCTTCCCAACAATGTGAACAAGAAATGATTTCTCCCCAAGACTTGAGTCCTCAAAAAGACATGATGGGAAAATGATCAGAATAATAATAATTAAAAAAAAAAAACCTTTCCCTGTGAAAACCCAGGTTTGAGGTTCAAGGCAGTCAACATCAATTAAGTAGGGATGCAGTACTGATAATGAAGCTTTTTTTTCCCCTACATTTAACACTGAGTATTATAGCTTAGAAAAATATGATGGCTTAAGTAAATTGAATGATATGGTAATTTTCCTCATAAGTAATTCAAGGGGGTATAAATGGATAATTGTCATAAAGACCATGCTTGCTCAAAGCAAGCTCGTGGTATGTGAGTTTCCAGTATCCCCAGTCATAATGTCTGAACTACATGTATCCATAGATTAGTCATTTTTCTTCCCACAACCACAAAATGCCAATTTGCCACACACTTGACACAAGTAAACATATAGATCTATTTGCTTTTGTGGCTATTTGTTGTTTTTATCTTTGTATATTTATCAAGGCTTTCATTGTCATTACCTCAGAGTTATGTGCAATGCATCCAGAAAAGGAAACAGCTTTTTCTATTTACGCCTATGCTCAGTTCAAGTCCTGAATCTATAAATTCCTAACACCTTTCTTATGTGGCAAGGTAGTCATATTAGGAACATAAGCAAAAAGTTTTTTTCTACTCTGCTATTAAAACATTTATACAAAGTAGGCACACTCAAGCAGGTTTGTAATCCTAGCTGCTTTGGAAGCTGAGAATATCAGGATAAGAGTTTGAAACCAGCCAGGAAAAAAAAATGTTTAATAGTTCCTTTTCTCAACACATAGCTTGGCACAGTGGCTGACATCTCTTAATTTAGTAGTGAGTGCCAGCTCAGACAGAAAGTCTATGAGAAGAAGTTGGGTAGGGAGAGTGTGCCTGTCACCCCAACTGCAATAAAATGTCTTAAAAATAAGCAGATGGCACTCTAGCCACATACCTGGGCAGCAATTAAACTTTTAAAGGCTTATATGCATAGCGCAGGCTTAAGAGTTCCTGCCCATCAACTGCAAACCTCTGAGTCAAAACTCATTATTAAGGAAAAAAATAACACTTTCTGGGAAGTGGGAACAGCAAGATGACTGGGAGGGGGAGGAAGGAGGGAAATGGGGAAAAAACATGAGAAGGGGTATCAGTGTATGAGAAGTAATGCATCCACTATCAGGCAAATATAACTGTAATCCCTCTATATAATATCTCAATAATAAAAAAATGAGAGAGAAAACAAGGAAAAAAATAACATGAACATTTAAGTGAACATATTGGCTTAATGGTGCTAAAACACAAATATTTACACTAGGTATGCAAATACATATTTGCATACGGATGTAGTATTTTTCTGTAAAAATTATGTTTTCTTGTGCTTGACTGTCTATATCCAGAGAAGTTACCCATAGATGATTTTATTGCTGTTGCTATTGTTGTTCCAGATTACATTGAAAAAGGTAGTGCTTATTTTTTTGTAACAGACATATTTACCCCCAATAAAATGATTAGAGATGTTTACTTCAGCTTAGTCTTGTGAAAGGTATACTATTTTGTTTTGTGTGGGGAGTGGGGGGAGAGGGTGCTGGCAGTCAAACCTGACCTGAACACTGTCCCTGAACATTTCTACCTTTCTTTCTTTCTTTCTTTCTTTCTTTCTTTCTTTCTTTCTTTCTTTCTTCCTTCCTTCCTTCCTTCCTTCCTTCCTTCCTTCCTTCCTTCCTTCCTTTCTTCCTTCCTTTTTTCTTAATAGCTCTAGTGCTCCACTACTCTAGCCATAGCTCCATTTCCAGCTTTTTGGTATTTAAGTGGAACTAAGAGTTTCACACAATTTCCTACTCAGTCTGGATCCAGACCCAATGATCCTTAGAATCCAGCCTCCTGTGTAGCTAGGATTTCATGTGTGAGATCCCAGAACCCAGACGCAATATTCCTTTTCTTAAATACAATCTTTATTAGTACTCATCGACTATATGTCAAGTTCTGAACATGGTACTTTGAATGTATTGGTCCCAATATTACAAAGAAGGAAATTATATACTGACACCTTATACCCACAAAAGCACCCACCTCTAGTAAGTGATCCAAGTTCAGCTATTTTTTAACTCAGAGCCTGTGCTTTTCCCTCAGATTCATGGCACCTACAACAGGCTACTACTTATAGCCTATTTTGCTTGGAACAACCCTGAGGTGTGTTTCTAACACACATGCTGCGTTTGCCTAAAAGCCACCTTACCACCCTCCTGCCAATCTTCACCTTTTAATCCCTGTTTGAGTCTGCAAAGTGGAGAACTGCGGGCAAATATTTATTCATGAAATGAGCCATTTTCCCCATCTCTAACCCATCTAACGCTGCTCTGATTTCTCTTTAAACTTTTGAAAAGGAAATTGCTTCCAGGTTGAAAAAGAGAAAGCGATGAAAGCGAAACAAAGAGCGAGAAGCAAAGTCACAAAGAAATAGAGAAACAGAAGGAGAGAGAGAGAGAGAGAGAGAGAGAGAGAGAGAGAGGAGGAAAAATATTCTCAGCTCAAAGCAAGAACTAGGAAAAATGACCCTGAAAAAAAGTAAATTAGACACTGCAATCTATCTCAGGTCCTGAAAGCACTTATCCCACATGTTAAAGACTAGGTTAGAGAATAGGCATTGGATAGAAATTGGTAAATTGGGTTAAAAAAAAGTCCCTCACTATTTTTTTGTGTCACACTAAGTGACATAAATGGAGTAACAATAAATTTGAGAAACACTACAACATCTAGTTCCATACAGAACTGATTATTGAATTAAACCCCACTCACTGATTAGTAAACCAAAAATCTATACTTAAAAAGCAAACTAATTTCTAGAGAAAGGTCAGCAGATACTTTGTTTGCTAGCCTCTGCTCTACCAGTCTGCATCTAGGTTGACACCATCTGTGGATCAAGGTAACTCAGAAGTTCAGGATTAATCTAAGCGTTTGTGTATCAATCAGCACAGCACAATAAGAAAAAGAACCACCCTTGTATCAAGTCAAAAACAGAAGACAAGTCCAAACCCAGAAACATGCTTGCTTTTGTTTCCTGTTTCCTTTGCAATTTATCCTCAGGTTTCGAATCTAACATTCACCTCTTCTTTTATTCAGTGGAATATTCAGGAAACTTGAAATTGACATGATTATCAGGTCAGAGATAACATTCCATGATTATTGTACATTTGTTTAACATTCTTTTTTTTGTCAGATACTTGGTAGCTGCTGAACAAACAGATGAATTTTAGCTAGGTTAGCTTCATGGAACAGTCACTTTCCCTAGATGTACTTTACCTCATTGAAGCTTTCTCCAGTATTTCCTTGTCATCAGAATAATATTGTAAAAAAAACAAACAACAACATTTACACTCTGTCTAACTCTAAATGTAATAGGAACACAAAGGGATGTCTTCACCATTCACAGCAATTAAGACAGGAAGGACAAGGAAACATTTTTTAAAAGTGCAAATTGGAGTGTTAGTATGTGCATGTATGCAAATTTTGTGTGTGCTTGTGTGTGTATGTGTGTGCATGTGCGTGTGTGCCTGTGTGTCAGGGAAAGAGAGATAAATGAGAAATGTATTACATGCAGAAGCTGCGACATACAAAACAACTGCCAAATGAATAAACAATCTTTGTGTATCTAGGAACTGGGGATCATGTCATAAATTAGCTTCATCTATACTTTGGAAACAGAAAGCAAAAAGCCTTGTTATTAAGATTTTTTAAAGAAGAACATTTTTTTCCTTTTTCTTCTCTTCCTTTCTCTACCCACATTCCTTTTTTCTTTCTTATCCTTCCTTTGGTCTAAATTGGATAAGGTTTTCAAGAAAGACTGACATCCATCACCTTTCTTTTTTTCTTCTCCTTGATCCTCTGCTAAAATTTTCTAGAAAAACAACCACTTCAAACAAAATGTTTAATACAATGTATTCAATAAACAAATTAGCAAGTTCATTCCTTATATAAAAATCACAACATAACGCAGGGTGCTAGTTGCTAACACCTGTAATCTTCCCTACACAGGAAGGTGAGATCTGAGAATTATGGTTCAAAGTCAGCCTGGGTAAGAAAAATCTGAGAGTCTGATCTCCAATTACACAGCAATATACTAGAAATGGAGCTGTGGCTATAGCCTTGAGCAAAAAAGCTCAGGGACAGTGGCAAGCCCTGATATCAAGCCCCAGGATTGGCACAAAAATAATAAAACCACAGAGTATACTGGTAGTAGATCATTACCTGATGATGGCATTATTTGAAGTCCTAGTTCTTGGGTTAGAACAGAGGACTCATCAGCTAGGAAATATGAAGCAAGATATGCTGCCTGAGAATTTTAGTTTATTACCAGAAGCAAATGGGTACATAATAATGCCATAAAGATATTTTGGCTCAGTATGCTGATATATGTTAAACTTCCTCAGAAATGCCAAAACCATAGGAATCACTGAATAGACATGAGGCAATTTTTGTATCTAGAAAATCTCTATCAGTCTCCTGTGATTCTCAACCTACAAATTAATGAATTTACTAAGAAAGGATTTAAGTGACAGGATCTTTGAATAAAATACCTCAGCCTTTAGCTTATGAATGAGCCTAGAGGTTCCTTGTCATAGCAGAATGTCAAAAAATAGATATATTTGTTTGCTCTTTTTCTAGTATTATTTTCTCTTTAACTGAAAAGTAATTGTTATATCTCTTTATGGCCATAAAGTGATGTGTTTTTTAATGCATGCCTATATCACAAAAGGACCAAATAAGGCTGATTATCAAATTAAAGTATTGATCTCCTCTTGGTTCTGGAGGGCCCCAATGGCTCTTGCTTATGATGATGGCTACTCAGGAAGCTGAGACCCATAGGACAGCCTTGGTAGTACAGAGAACAGAATGAGTCAGGAGCTGAGTAAATGGAGCCCCTGTCCAATCCCAAGCATTAGGGTAATTGGGTACAGAGGCCTGTATGCAGAGCAGACTCACATGTTAGACTGGAATGGCGAGTCCAGGCAGATGAGTTTCAGTGGTTAATGTAGGATGTCTTCTGGCTTAATTTTAGATCTTTTGAAAAAAGCTTTCAAAGTCATTTTAAAAGTACTTTTCCCAGGAGGGGCTATTTGCATTAACAGGACCAAAGGAAGCATTTAGAGATGGCATGCTACGTGTTGACGTGTTGTTCCTAAGGATTTACTGCTGTTGGTTTTGTTGTTGTTTGGTTTTGATTTTTTTCTTTTAATTTTTTGGTGCAGTACCAGAGTGTGAACTCCATGCTTCCCATGTACAAGGCAGGTGTTTTACCTCCTCTGAATCATACATTGGGTCCTTTTGGTCTACTCTTTCTTTTGAGAGAGAGAGAGAGAGAGAGAGAGAGAGAGAGAGAGAGAGAGAGAGAGAGAGAGAGAGAGAGAGAGAGAGAGAGAGAGAGAGAGAGAGGGAGGGAGGGAGGGAGGGAGGGAGGGAGGGAGGGAGGGAGGGAGAGGGAGAGGGAGAGGGAGAGAGAGAGTTGGGGGGGATATTTCACTTTCTGCCCTGGGACTACATTTGACCTGTTTAAAGCCTCCCCTCCTGGCCAAGATGACAGGAGTATGTCATCACACTCAACTATGGTTTTAGAAGGTAGTCTCATGAAATTTTTCTCAGGGATTGACTCCAGTGACAATCCTCCTATTCTCAGCCTCTCAAGTATTTAAGACTATTGGCATGAGCTATTGGCATCTGACTCTTCACGGAGTTTTCTAAGTTTACTCTGTGTGATTGATTCCTCAGACACAAATAATGGCTGACACAGTATTTGTGAAATTAGAAACAATGACCTCATTGTGGGCTATCAAACACATACCTGTCTCTCACAACTTCTGAAAGTTAAATAGTTATAGATTCTATAGGGGGAGGAAGATGTGGCCATTGTACTAACCTACTTTTTCATAATACTTCATAATTGTGAACTTAAATGCAAATGGATAAAGGGTTGATGGTGCATTTGGATTTTTCACAATGTCCCACATAGATTGGAGATATGACCTCACATCTTTTTTTTTGAGGGTAGGGAGGTTCATGGGGCTTGAACTCTGGCCTAGGCACTGTCCCTGACCTCTTCAGCTCAAGGGTACCATCCTACCCTTGAGCTACAGCCTTAATTCCCATTTTCTGGAAGTTAATTGCATTGCCCGGGCTGTCTTTAAACTGTGATCCTTAGATCTCAGCCTCCTGTGTAGCTAGGATTACAAGCATGAGCCCCATGACTGGGCTTATAATCTCACATCTTATTCCTTAAAATATTATCTCTAGAGATAAGCATCATTACTGCTCTTTGGTAAGGAAGAAATGTGCAGCTGAGCTAGCAACCAGGAAACATGAAGTTCAAGTATGAAGCCTTTTGATCTCACAGTGTCATGATTCTCTCATTCAATATAAGGCCAATGATAAACTCTTAACACTACTGCTCCAAGTCTGTACAGTTATTTCTACTGGTAAAAAAATCATTGTGTCTGAAAATTACTCATTCTCTACAGGTTTCTCTTTGGATGTTAACACTAATACTGTTAATGTTTATCAAGTGTTTAACCATGTTTCAAGCACTTCATATAAATTGCTTCATTTAATTGTTTCAATACTCTTCTGAGATATGAAATGTCATGTTTACAATTTCCCAAACAGGGCAAATCTAGGTTATTAAATTTCTTAAGTTGTCATTGACAGTAAATGACCCAAACCTCTATGACTTTATCCAGGCTGGGATCAACTTATATTTATTCTCGGAGAAAAAGACTGCTAAGTAAGCAAAATCATCCCATCAGTACAATATTTAGAATATTCAGGCCATTGTCCTATCTATCTTTCTTGGTCTGCAGCGTTGTAACTGCAGGAAATTATCCTTAAAGATAAACTTAATGAGACCTCTTAAAACACACATATACACACATAACACACAGCCTAACATTAATATTCAAGTTGTACTCCATATACAAAACTGTGTGATAAGGTTTTATATGCATAGTTCTACAAAGAATTGTCTCAAGAAGGGGAAAAAGTTTAGAAGAGCAGTGCCAAAACCAGAAGTAGAATTGGTATGCAAGTCACCTAATCACCTAATGTCATATATAATATATGACTTTCCATCCTTGATTAAGCAGGTGTGCTTTAAACCAAGCCCTGCATTTTAATTGTAAATATCCCTGTAATAACAGCATAAAAAAAATCAGGCCTCTTATCACAAAGCCAACCACTTTCTAAAGCCAATCTTCATGAGCCACAATAATCATACAACAGAACAAGAAACAACATACAGAGAAAATTGGGCACATACAAGTGCAGAAAAGAAAAAAAAACACGAGACATTGGGAAGAAACAAGATGACTCTTGCAGCGCTCCAATTTAATGGGTAGTTTTTTTTTTAATGAATTTTGTTATTGATCCAAGTAAAGTAGCAAAAACTGCTGGCCAATCCATGGTTAGCAAGTTTGAACACTATGGCTCAGACTCCTTCAAAGCTGTGAAATGCTGCCTGGGAAATTTCAAACTTGGGTTAAGTAGGGAACAGAAGCTTCAGAGCACTGGATTATCCACACCAGATCCCTGCTTCAATATGATTTGGTTCCAAAAGGAATTGGCTTTTGTTGACAAGGAATAGAATGCAAGGTCAAGGTACAGGTAAGACATTGATAAAGGTAACCATTTTAATTTGGTCTGTATTTGGGCAGAGAGAGAGAGAGAGAGAGAGAGAGAGAGAGAGAGAGAGAGAGAGAGAGAGAGAGAGAGAGAGAGAGAGAGAGAGACAGAGACATAGATAGAGACAGAGACAGAGACACAGAGAGGGAGGGAGGGAGGGAGAGAGACAGGGAGGAAGGGAGAAGAGTGTTCTTGTGATTATGTAAGATTTGCAAGTCACTCAAGATTTTTGCAGCCCTTGGGAATGCATTGGCATATAGACTAGTTCTAACATCTAAAGTCAGGTGGATGGAGGTGAAATAGATACCAGCAAAATAAAAGAGGTGCTGAAGCCATCATTTCACACATCTGTATTCTGTGGCAAGCATAGCTGTATAAATGTTCTTGATGCATTGTTACTTTTATATTAAAAAAAGATGATTCAAAATAGTCCAGATGAATCAATACCATGATTGACTGAAATAAATTTCCCCAGACAGAGGGAATGATTAGTGGCAAACTGCTGATGTTCAAGTTTACGCGGCCAGGTTTGACTGCAATTATGAACTCCCAGGATGTGAGGCTGTACTGAGATTCTCTATCTCCAACTAGATGTGCCCAAAAGAAAGCCAAACATCTTAGGCCTTAGGAGAGCAATATATACATCCAGACACAAAACCTGTGCCCAGAGTTCCTTCTCAAAACTCCTGACTTGTTTTTGTAGTTGTTTTTTTCTAGATACTTGCTTATGTGGCTAGGGCTCTAGTTCCTGCATCTGGCAAATCAGTATGTACTCAACCAGCCCTCCTTGGCTCCTATGATTGATCATAGAGGTGATGAAATAAATTAACTGTACTGAATTACATTAGAGCCCAGGGAATGGAGAACACGTGCTGTTTCTATTCTTCCTTTTGTATTCCTGTTCAAACAAATAATCACTCTATAAACACTAATTAAGCTCTTCCCATAATCCATTGAGATTGTACTGAGAATAGAATTTTATTTGCTGTCTGTCTTAAAAGTCAGGATCCTTATAATACTACATGATCTATCTGAGGTAGAATTTTGGTTTGGAGAGAAAACAGGATCCTGCCTGGTTTTCCTATTGGCCGTAAAACAATTAAGTATTTCACCCACATTAGGATCCAGGACCATTTTCAAAAATAAAAATAAGAAACAAGGACAAACTGTACCTTTGTTTACCAGAAGGATCATTGATTTTTTTTTTTTTTTTGCCAGTCCTGGGATTGAGCTCAGGGTCTGAGCGCTGTCCTTGGACTTTCTCAAGGCTAGAGCTCTACCCTGGAGCCTCAGCACCACTTCCGGCTTTTTTCTATGTATGTGGTACTGAGGAGTTGAACCTGGGTCTTCGTGCATGCTAAGCAAGTACTCTACCACTAGGCCAAACTCCTGGCCCCGGATCATTGATTTTGAGAAGCATATACAATTTCTTTGAAGTAGATGAAAAATCACTGAGTATGTTTATTTATTTTCATTGTTGCAGATAAGGAAACACATATTTATTGCTTAGAACAATGTCTAACCCAGTGCTTTAATAGCTACCAGATTATTAGCAAACAGATGTTCTCATGGGCTACATGCTTTATAAGTAATTCTGTGTACCAATGTCCCTATCATTTGCTATCTTCTTCAACAAGCCTAAATGAACTTTTTGCTGAAATCCTCTTAGCATCCTCACGTGGCAGAAGGTATTCAGTCACCTTTGAGAGATTGAGAAAGCTGAGAGAATCACAGCAAAAGTGCATATTACATGAACCAACCTCTCACCTCTGATTTCAGCCATTGCACTAATATTGCTTAAATATAAATCCATTCCCTAAACCAACCCTGTAGGTTTAGGAGTCCAATTTTCTCCTGAGCATTTGAAAGTCATTTTAGGTGAACAGGGGCAGAATGAGAGGAAACTTCTCTCAATGCAGGCACTACCACCTGCTGCTCAGAGCACAAGGCTCCTTTGTATGCTTCCTCTGTATGGCAGATTTTGCTCTGTAAATTGCTGCTCTCAGTTCCCCTTGGGAAATGAAGGCAGCGGGAAGGTAAGTCATTGCAATCTTCTGCTAGCTATTCGCACTCCACGTGCACGCTCCAAACAGAAATGAACAAGCAAGATGTTGGCTCCTCTTGCTTGAACTCAGGGTCTTCTTCTCTCACTTTTGCTGCTCTCTTGTGGCTGGTGCTTTACCACTTGAGACACACATCCAGCGATGGATGTGCACTTGTCTGCCTGAATGGGATCTGAACCAGGATTCTCAATATTCAAGTAACTAGAATTATGCAAATTAAAATTACTGTAGTACTGGGGAAGTTTACAGAGTGTTTAAACGTACTCCACTTTCCCTGGTACTCAAAACAGGATTTGGAAGCATATTGAAATGTGTTGTGATCTGTTATACAAATGAAAGGACAAGGATTCGGTGTGAATTAGAATGTATTCTGAAACAACAGTAGACTGAAATCATTGCCCCACATAAGCCAAACAACTCAAAAGGTATACAAGACCATACTTTTTCTCTCCATTTTCCCCTTTATCACTCAACTCACACTCTCCCACATAAATACATTTCAGAGTTACAAGTTCTCTTTAGTAGAAAGACCTGCAAAGATAAAATGCCATCATTTTTCAACCCATCCAAAGAGAGAGAGAGAGGGGGGTGGGAGGGTGAGTGTCTCAAGTAAGGGCATTTCAGTTTTCAAGTTCTCCACCTCAAAACTTATGTACCACTTTGGAGAAGCAAGCTACCATGCTGAAATGAAAGGAAATAGGAGATGATACAATGTCTAATGCTTTGGAATTTTTGTGTGTTTCTTTCTTCTCCATTGTTATTCACTTTCTAGTCTGTTGGCCAAGAAATGTATTGAATGTGTCCCTGCAACTTCTGCTCATGCATTTTTTTCTCCAGGTTTCATAGCGTGTACGTCTATTAAGCTGCTTGATGTTTTAAAATTACATGACCATTTTATTCAATTATGTCCTTTTTGCTTGTCATATTATCCATTCTGCAGTATAATAACTCCTCTACTACACTCAAATTCATTTTAGATGTCTGCTTCTAAGCACCCTCTATGATCTGTGGGTCCAAGGGCAAAGTGTATGTATGTCCCAAAAGCAGAGAGGGCTACCAACTCTTAGTTATCATTTTGAACTGGGGTTGTAGATTTCTTTATCATCTCTAGCTGACAATAAATTTTAAATTTTATTGCATTTCTAAAGTAGTGGGACTTGAACACAATTCTGCTGTCCTATTTATTTTATTTTTGCCAGTCCTGGGCTTATGCTCAGGGCCTGAGCACTGTCCTTGGGCTTTCTTAAGGCTAGAGCTCTACCACTTGAGCCTCAGCACCACTTCCAGCTTTTTTCTATGTATGTGGTACTGAGGAATCGAACCCAGGTCTTTGTGCATGCTAGGCAAGCACTCTACCATTAGGCCAAACTCCCGGCCCCTATTTATTAATTTTAATTTAGCTCTTTCACATGGGGTCTTGTGCTTTTCATTTAGATTGTTCTCAAACATTTACCACCCCAGGCATTTACCACTATGACCCACTTGCTTTTTTTTTTTTTTTTTTTTGGTTTGTTTGTTTGTGTTTGTTTGTTTTGTCAATCCTGGGGTTTGAACTGAAGGCCTGAGCACTCACCTTGGGCTTTCTCAAGGCTACAGCTCTACCATTTGAGGCACAGCACCTCTTCCAGCTTCTTCGATGTCTGTAGTACCAAGGAATCAAACCTGGGTCTTTGTGCATGCTAGGCAAGCACTCTACCACTAAGCCACACTCCTGGCCCTGACCTATTTGTTTCTGAGGCAGGGTCTCCATATTTTTGTTGTTTTTGTTATTGTTATTGCTCAGGACTGGTCTCAAACTGCATTTCTCCTCTCTTTAACTTCTCATTTAACTGGGATAACAGGCACGAGCCAGAATTCCCCATTGTAATATAAAAAAAATTTGAACAAAAAGTGGCTTATTTACTTCTACATCAGAAGAGCATACCATAAAATTTGCCTATAAGAGGTAATTAAATTTTGCTGGTTGACTAAATGTGAAATATATATATATATATATATATATATATATATATATATATATCCAATCCAGTCGTCTCTACTATAGATAAAGTCAGTGCTGGGGTTCCAGCATCACCACAGCATAAACAAGAAACACAGTTCTTTGTCCCCATTTCAGGGGAAAGAATCCAAAACTCAGAAGTTAGAAATCTTCCCTGTGACTCTGGGAGTTCCTACACTTTCAGAACCCCCATTGGGGATGTGTGTTTCTCAGCTCCCTCCACCTGATGATATTTCTTCTCCTCACAAAAAAGTGTTTGTTGAGAAGTATAGCAGCAGCACCTCACTCCTGCTCCCATTCCCTCTACCATCTCCACTGAAGTTCTAAGGGTACTCTACAATATTTCATTTGAGCAAAGTCATCTAGCTGAAGGTTCACTATCTGAAATTCGGAAAAGACTAAGGAAAAATAAATAAATAAACCAAATTCCCCCAAAGGTGATTACATGTATGGAACTATGCTAGCTCTTTTGGTCCTAGCCATGATATTCTTGGGTAATGTTTGGTTAAAGTTGAACTAGGTGTAATTCACATACAAAAAAAATCAGTCTGAGTGGTGAGACACAGGTAACAATTTTGTGAAAGAGGATTATGAATAGGATAATGTCCCTGAATGGACCTCTCCTCCCCCCACCAAAAAAAATAAATTGCTAGGAAACCAATGAAAGTGACTCATGTGCACCCCAAAAGAACTTTCAGTCTTCAGATTCTAAGGATATAGATGTTCCTGTATGGAAATGGGAATATTTCATTTTACTTTTTTGATCTGGGTTCACCTTTACTCAGATGATTAGAAAAGAGAAGCTCCTATAAATTTGACTGAGTGATTACAATCTTTATCATAATATTCTTCAATCAAATTTAATAAATGCATTGTAAAAGATGGAAGAAAGCTTCTTTAGACTTCTAGTTGGCCTCTCATCTACCCAACTCAGGAAACATAACCCACACACCATTGGGTTTCTTACCCAGTCTCCTTGCAAAAGGAATTTATGAAAGCTTCAGATGTCTCATACTGATCCTAATCCTATGTGAAATTTTCCTGTTTTCAAATCATGTTTAAAAAGTCCAGCTAGGCAGCTTTAAAGACATATGTCTCCTTCACATGGAGACAAAGAAAAATAAACCTAATCCATCTTTGCACATAAATTCATCAAAATTCAAGGCCTGTGGAAATGTTTACCAGTGCCATTTCTATTTCCTAGCTTAGACTATCTGAGCTAGAAGTGACCTGACAGACGATCCAACCCAGTCCCTGGAAGCAAAGACAAAAATAACAGCATCGGGGCTGAGAATGAAGCTAGGATGGAAGAATTGTGTCTTGAGTGATACAGGTCTGTCTCAGCCGCTGCAAGACATAGCAAACACTGCAGGTTGGGGGTTTGGGGAGGCCTGCTGAATTCTGCCTTCATCAGAGAATGAATGCTTTTAAAGATTCTTTTCAGCTTCTGCTCAGGTAAAGCAAAGACGTGCACTGCCATTTTCCCATCTTAAAAGAGCATTAGTGCATTCCTTTGGGACATCACAGGGCACACTGAAGAACACTCATCTGAAACAGACAGTACTTAGAATACATACAAGAAGTTACATAATATTAATATCTTCTGAAGCACTCACCATTTCTTTTCTAAACTCTGAAGGTCTCCAAACAGATCTTGATAAGAGGAAAATATTTGCCTAATCCCATAGTATGATGAGACTTTAATTAACAAAATAAGTTTTGAGAGACAAATTGAATCAAACCCCAGCACAGGAGTAGCTTATCTGATCTGTGATAAGTTCAACTATGTTAGGTAACCCTAACTTTGATTTCTTTCCTCTTTGAGGTTATCATGTCATGTTCACCTGTACCATTATAGAGAATGATCTCTCTCTGATTTTCAAATGTCTTTAATCAGAAATCCAAATTTAAAAGACCATCTTAATATTACATCCAAAGCTTTGTGACTTACTCTATCCTGGTATCTATTTTGTTGATGGAAAATAATTCTACATTATTCTACATTACTGCTAGTGGTGTACTATCAGAAGGAACATTGAGAGAGCCCAGTCAACCTAGTAGACTGAACCCATAATCCACGTTTCTTTGGTGCCTTGAATGTACTATGTTGCAAGTTACACAATGCAAGTGTTTGGTGGGACATAAATTCCAAACAGTACTTAGAACTATTAAACACTTATAAGTTTTTTTAGTGTCTGTTTACTTTTATTTGGCATTTAAAATAGAAGTGATTTTCATTTATACTATATTACTTTTTGTTTTGGGATGCCCAGGACCCTGAATTATCTACATTGACAGAGAAAATATGTTTACCATTCAGTAATAGAAAATTAGAGTTCTAAGCCCTATATAAACAGGAATTTATTTTTCTTTTATTATAAGAACTCTAGGTCTTGCTTTTCCTGGCTAGATTCAATGATTTGCTATTATCAATGTTTACATCCCTATAATTTTCCAATTTCTGCCACAGTAAAATGATGACAGCTACTACAGCAGACCACATGTCCATTTTCATAGCACAGCAAGCAGAAGGTACAAAACCAGTTCAAACTCATCTTACTAGCCACATAAGCAAACACATCACCAGAAATTGGTCAATTCAATTCAGCATATGTCTATCTGAGAGAAAATTTTCAGAATTATCCAATAGTAACTCAGAAAGAGGACTGGTTAAAGGAAAGAACACAATGGAGGCTGTTAATCCCACCACTTCTGTGGGCCGCTTGGCCTATGGGTAACAATAGGGAGACAGAAATGAAATGCTACAGAATTTGGAAGTTCCAGATACTGACATACCAATCATTCCCAATAGAACACAGATGCTCCCAACTAAATTATAAGGGTTTTTTTTTTACTACTTGTTTTCTTCCAGAAAGCAGGTATCAAAAGACCATTGATTTACTTGGGTATAATGCTAGTTTATCAATATGAAGGAATAAAGATGTTTAAGAAAACCATGGATTGATGGTGAATGCATTGGATGGAAATTTGATGAGGAATAAACACAGTATGTAGAATCTCTTCACAGGCTGCTTCTTCATCTCTAGAGGGAGGTTCACAGCTTTATAGACAACACAGTAACCCGAGGAGCAACGTTAGCATCATCACTGCAAGTCCAGCCCTGTCCCTCCCTCAATAAATGGGAAAGCCACTCATTGAGGACACGACATCACTTCCACAGGTTTCACTGCTCAAAATACATGACATGTAGGTCCTCATTTAGGAACACATGGAATAAAAGTTGAGAAAACTCGGGGAAGGGAGTTTGACCTAGTGGTGGAGTGCTTGCCTAGCATACACAAAGACCCATGTTCGATTCCTCGGTACCATATACATAGAAAAAAGCTGGAAGTGGTGCTGAGGCTCAAGAGGTAGAGCTCTAGCCTTGAGAAAGTCCAAGGACAGTGCTCAGGCCCTGAGCTCAAGCCCAGGACTGGCAAAAAAAAAAAAAAAAAAAAGTTGAGAAAACTCTATGAAGTAACTGCTCTATAAACTTCAAAAGTATAAATTTGATGGACAATTGTTCAATTAATCCAAAGGACCATTACCTGTAAACAAAGAATGACAAGTGTCTATAAACAATAACTCTGGAACAAATGGCAAACTTTAAGTATCATATATATTAGAGATATAATATGACATATACTTATAAATTAAGGTATTGCATTATAATAGCATGTCATTATCATATATTTATACTTATATTGCAATACATTAATATCATATTATTATAGTTATATGATAATTATATATTTTCTCTAAGGGGTGAGGTGAAGGGATTACTTTCTTTCCAAGCTCAATTCCTTCAGTCACCTACCTGATCTCAAGAATGAAATTAAGCTGCTCCTGCCAAAAACAGGCTTCAGAAAGACCTATTCTTTTCTTAATAGGAGTTGCTGAGCCAAATGATTTTATGAAATCAATAATGAAAAGGAAATAAATTTCATTTGTAAAAATAAAATATACCGGGAGGAAGAAAGTTATATGAATGTTAAAACTAAGGCACTGGGGCATGATAAGAACAAGAATCTCCTTAGCAAACTAGATCAGCTGTGGAAAGATTAAAATTTTCAATATTTACCTGCTTGTCAGTAAACAGAACAGTGAGGAAAACAAAAGGCAAGAGGTGATATCATTTGTTGACTTGCTACTATTAGAGCACAAACTTCTTGCACATAACTACACACACATCATCTCATTTTGTCTACAATATGAACATTTTCAAATATTGCATAAATGCAAATCTTGTCACTGCCTGAATTTATTCATGGTCCTTTGAGCCTGAGCTAGAAACAAAGACGCAACAGGTCTTATCAGAGTATCACTGGTTTTGGAGAGTAGAGAAATCGGGCAGAAAGATATAGATTTGTAGGCAGTAATTCCTGAGACAAAAAGGATAAAAGGTTATCTTGTAGCATGTAGATTACCTCCTCACATGCTGTACAATGAAAAGCACAAAAGAATTTGGAGTCAGATAGATGAATCTCAGAGTTACAGACAGACATCTGTCTTCATTATTTGGAAACTTAACCCAACCTCTCGAAGTATATATATCCATTTCTCATTATGCAATGAGGATAATTATCCCTAACTCTTAAGTTCATTAGGACATTTGTATGATCTAATGGACACAAGGTGACTGTGGTTTCAGAGGACACTTGTAAAGATCATTCACACACAAAGCTTTCCATGTGATCTAGTGAACTCATTGGGTCATATAGGGACACACGTTAAACTTTCCTTCAGATAAGAAAATCACAGTCATAATGAATCTCTTCCTTCTTATCTTAGAAACACATGGCTGAAGATAGCTACATCTTTTCTGAGCAGAATGTTTTTTCAAAACCTTGTGGAAGGAGGGAGATAGATGAAAAGAGAACATACATTTATTTAGAGCCTACTAATATGAAGTTGTTTTCTAAGTTTGAATCAAGATGACATCAATAACGGTTTCCCATGTACATACCATTGGCCAAAGTCTGAGGAGAATTTGCTGCCCTTCGGATGTGGCTCAGCATGAAAGTGCTTGCCTAGCAGGTGCAAGGTCTTGGGTTCTATCCAGAGCAGCAGGGAACCCGGGAATTGAGATGGGGATGGTGAAGAAGATGGCAGGAGGAAGCAGAGGGAGGTAAGGATGACATCACAGCACAACAAACAGAGAAATGATCAAGGCTTTCAGCTACAATTTTCATTAAAACACTGCATTGCTTTTCTCAGCTCAGTTTCTTCACTTGGATGATGAGAAAATATCCATAGACGTGATCCAGTGGCATTTTCGGTAGTGTTCCTACTGTGTAGTTTCACCAAACATCGAATACTGATATTATTATTTCAGTAACAGTGACCCATGAGTTAATAAGATCTTATTATTAATAGAGGTGAGGACAGGAGACTAAAATGCTCTGTCCCCAAGTGCTTGTGTTTTCTTCAACTTGAACGTTTCCAGCTGCCTTGAGGAATTAAGTCACACTTCAATGTCATCTAATAGGGATTAATTTTCACTGAGGCTGGGAAATATTAAATCTGGGTCTTCTTTGTATATACCAGAGAACTGAAAACTTACATATGGGGAAAGAGCTGGTCTAGTTAGTGAATCCATAAAAGTAATTCCAATACAACAGAGGAAAGCTGAATTGGCTGTCAGCATGAAGAAGCTGGATCTTTCCTCTCCTCTTACATTTAATAAATTTGCTAGCAAGTTAATCAAAGAACATTTTTGGGGATAACAAAATTCACTTCTTCTTTACTTGGCATTTCTGGTTTGGAGGAAGAGATAGATATTATGAGTACTAAGGATAATTTTAGTTTTGACTTTCAGATGATGGGAGATGAGACTTGGCTGCTAGTACAATATACTGTATTATATTCTATATATTATATGTATTATATTAGTGTTGTGTTGTGTTCTCTGTGTGTGTGTGCATGTGCATGCACTTGCACATACGACAACAACTTGCTATATGTATTTATTTTCAAAGCAGCTATCCCATGGGGACAAATAGCCTGAGGTAAATACAGAAACTATACAGTTTACTTTTGACTGGAGGCTTAACTTGTCAGTGATAATGATTTACATAGTGATCTTCTTCCCGCCTGGAAAGTTGCATTAGCTTCCAGCTATCTGTGTTGTGTTACAGCAGCATGTGGAGAGAAATCCTCACAGATCAAATTGATTTGGATTATTAATTCCTTTCCAGGAATGGCATAAGATCTGGATAATGTATATGAAGAGGTAGGGGTAATGATTCTAAAAAGACAAAAGATAACATTTTAAAAATAGGTAGAATCATTTAGAGTGAAGAGTCTCTTCAATAATCCAACACTGGCATTTCAAAATGAATATTTACACTATCTGCTAATTCTATTTTTTTAAATTAGCATTTGTATTTGAACTCAGGACCTTATACTTGTCAAGCAATGAGCATGAGCCATTCTCGTATGTAAAGGCCCTAGTGTCTTTCTTATATGCCCCAATGCTGTTGAATAAACACATGGATCTCTTTTTACCCAGTGATTTGTCAGCACTGCAGAACAACAGGTTGTATTGACTTAGAGAGAGAGAGAGGGGGGCGGGAATCTGTGGAATGACAGATTTCTTACTAAATTCTGTGTGTTTAATGAAAGGATATAAGGTGAATGCATTACTTAAGAAATGTTAACTGTTTTTGAAAGATAATATGTCAGAGAAGATAGGAATAAAACTTATGGCAGGGATCTAATGTAGGAATTTTGAACCAGCTTACCACAGACAAATTAGAGAAGCTCATTAAATCTGTGTACATGTACAAACTGAAATACATTGCATACATAGGATTCCATGTGTGTTAAATGAGATGTGTCTTAAGTGTCCTGCCTAATGTGAGTACACAAATGTGGAAATGTTACCCGTTAGCATTACTATCTTATAGAAACACATCTAGTAATATCATCAGCTCAGGACTAGAGGAGGGGGGAGTGGTGGTGTAGTACTATCTAGTCATGAACTTCTTCTTATAAATCATCTCGTTTCCATGACAACAAAAATCAGTAACAATCTTGGGTAAACTGGTAAGTTTCAAATGTAATTTAGATAATAGGTTCAATTATCACCACATTTAAAAACAAACATGTCAGAAATGTTTAGCACAAAAATTATACATTAGTAGGAAACCATTTATCTGAGTACATATAGGGTCTGAGAAGTACACTTGTGTATGTTTAGTGGAATGTACCAAAATTAATTAATTATGAATCCAAGGTATTTTCCTTCACTATTTATAAAAGGTGCTATTAAGATTAGGCTTGACTTCATAAACTCCACAAACTTCAAATTATAAGAATTTTTTCCTTCCAAATTCAACAGTTTGAAGCTGAAACTATATTTTTAATTGTACAAAAATGGGAATTCAATAATACAACATTATTGCATCATAACTCTTGTCAGGTATGGTAATAACGCTGCTCCTGTGTGTAATATCCTTATCAGCTGTTAGTGATGTACTGTTTTATTATAACTCATTATGGTTGTGATAGTGGTGATTATACTGGAATGCAGAATAATTTATCATGTTATCCTGCTTTCTTCTGTATTGCTCAATAGAAAGATGATTTCTATGACTCATGTTCATCTCAGGTTAATCTGGATGAGATGCAACTCACGATCCCTCTGTTCCATGTCACATTTTCTAATTAAATTGCTTAAAGTTTAACATTGTTTAAAGTTGTTATAGTTTTTCTTTTTAAAATCTTCGGCCACTCCACTTCTATTTCTCCAAATAATCTTTTTTTCATTAACAATGTACCATTTTTGAATAAAAGTAATGTCCACCTATCCATAAGGGATATGTGTGTCAATTATTTCGGTCTGGAATTTCTAGCTCTCCATAAGCATAAGAAATAATGACTCATGTACTTCTGTCGATGCCTTTAAGAAGACACAACACTTTTAAAAGAACATTTCTCCTTCTACTCAGTGAGATTTACTCCTTCTCCAGACTGGATTTTATATCAGTCTGCATGACTCAGAATTATGGAGAAGCATAATGTTGGGTTTCCAAAAGCACTAGAGAATAGCGAAGCTTACTCTTGTCATTTCCCAGATGAGCAACGCCTGATCACTAAGCAATACAATTTTACAAGCAATGGCAATTAGAAAAAAAAAAAACTTAATTGATGAGCAGAAGAATTCCAAGGCATTGACTGTTTAGAATAATAAAATACTAGTGTTCAGTCCTCATGAGCTATAGTAAGACATAACATTTATTGCTTAGAGGGATTCCTAGAGGACCAAACTTAAAAGCTAATTCTCTAGGTAAGAAACCTGAAGCATAGGCACATTAAATGTCTTTCTAGGTCACATTCTGTAGGAAGTGGCTGCTGGGAGATGATCTGAAGCCCAGCTTTGTTAAGCAGAGACTCCCAGCACCAAGATACTCAGGTATCATATTTCCTGATAGAAAACAAACAAGCCTATACCACTGGCCAGCAGAGGATAAATTATTGTGTATTCTCCAAGGATAAAAATGACAGTAAAACATGCAAGCTATTGGTGTCTTACAAACAACAAAAAAGACAGTAGTTGCTAATGGTCTCGAATTGATGCTAAATATCATTATTTCCTTTTAGGGGCATGTTTTTAACCTCTGTGAGTATTTATAGGCCCTAGACCTTCATAAGGATATAGTTTATAAAGAATTTGGCTTGAATGTGAAAAATATCAGCAATAATAAATTATGAAATGGAAAGCACTATTCTTTTTAAAAGAAAGAAGATTCAAAATGAACCTTAGCTCTCAGATGCTCAGTCCTAAGTTTTAAGGGCAGTGAAATTAAAAAACTTCAACCCTTACTAGATGAACTAGTGAAGTTTTCTTTATGGAGATACTTTTATAAAACATGTAAGAGAAGGTGCTAACCTTCTAGGGTTTACATATTAATGGAAGGAGTGGGTTTCGCATTTGCAAAGCCTCTTAGAAGTCTTCAAATGCATCCTAGGAACCTGTTCTTCAGGTGCCTCGAAAGTTCTCTCAGGGGAGAAAAAAGAACATTCATATACAGACTTCTACTTCACTATTGCATCTCAGGGAGAGAGTCCCTGGCATGTTGATTTTCTTTGTAAATGTGACAGTTTCTTTTCCAGGTCATTGCATGAAATTACATGCCAGCGATTGCATAGCCAAGTAATATAGAACTGTGCCACCTGTTTCTACCCACATCTAAGCCTGGAAAAGATGCTTAGAAAAAAGATCCCCTGTAAAGAATTTCCCCAAATATCAGCCACAGAACTCTCCAGCATCCATGCATTCACAATCTCTTGTCCTGCTTTATGCGGCATCCAGAATATGCACTACCAGGTTATACTGAAAAATAGCATCTTGGCCAATGAGAAAGGAAGCACTTACAAGGCAGTACAGTCTTTTAATGACCTTCAATAATACCACTTGAGAAAAATGATTTGCATTTACAAGGCAAACAGGGAATCTGCATGATCCCTGAATTGAAAAAGATATCCTGTGATTGAATGATGCACTTGGAGAAAAAAAATCACATCCAGAGGCTTCTTACCTCCAAGAGGCATGCTACAAAACTAGGATCATAAGAGGGGGACTCTGTCATGCATTCTGGAACTATGGTAATAACCTCAACACTGAGCTTAGTGGATAGGAGTGGGCATGGGGGAGGAAGGGGGATGCCTTGTGTAACACTGAGCAATTCATACAGGATGTAGGTGGTCAATGTGAGCTTCGGAGAGCGTACTAAATTAGGTTACAGGGACTATGCTTCTGGTGTGGATGTGATATCACCTCCGTTTCCCACTTGTTCCTCTGGGTTGTCATGAGAACCAAAAGAAAAATATCTGGAGGATTGGATTGTGTTGGATAAAAATAAGAAGTCTCCCCTAATCCAAAAGAGAATATCTGTGTGCGAAGGAACATAAGGACGACCCAAATGCAGCTCATATACTAGTATACAGCCCAAGGAAAGTGCAGGATTTTAAACAGTGGCATTTTGCAATCCAGCCTCAATTTCTCCCTTTGTTAAGTATTCTAGAACATGGGCTAAGTCACTCTAGGACCTGATTCTTTACCAGGTTAAAAGGGGTTTGTATAGAAAACTAAAACAGAAAACAAAATAGAAATAACTGCAAACAAGACATAAAAAGAGCCTCTTGGGGCCGGGAGTTTGGCCTAGTGGTTAAAGTGCTTGCCTAGCATGCATGAAGACCCGGGTTCGATTCCTCGGTACCACATATAGAAAAAAGCCGGAAGTGGTGCTGAGGCTCAAGAGGTAGAGCTCTAGCCTTGAGAAAGTCCAAGGACAGTGCTCAGGCCTTGAGCTCAAGCCCAGGACCGGCAAAAAAAAAAAAAGAGCCTCTTGTTTCCAATTCTTGGAGTTCATTTTGATATGCTTCATTATATATGGTCCTATGCAATTAGCAATTAGCTACTGGATTACCTGTTAAGAATATCATAAACATATTCTATTTATTACAAATGAAGGAAACCTATATTTATTTGAGCTTCTCTTGCTTCACTTATTCTAATTTTTCCAGATCGTTCCCTTTCCTTATGATTAGAGGCAATGCCATTCTTTCTGATGGGAGCATGAGTCCATTGTGTATATATACCACATTTTGTATACAAATTTATCTGATCCCTGGAAGGGAAAGAGAATCACAGAAACAGTAGGACAAAGAATGAATTAATATAACAATGATATTCACTAGACACTATGTTGGAAATGAACTTTACAACTTGAGGGAACTTGGAGTGGGGAGTGGTAGGCAGGAGAAAATAAGGGAGGAGGTAACAATGTTTAAAAAGAGATGTACTGGGGCCAGGAGTTTGGCCTAGTGGTAGAATGCTTGCCTAGCATGCATGAAAACAGGGGTTCCATTCCTCGGTACCACATACATAGAAAAAAGCTGAAAGTGGTGCTCAAGTGGTAGAGCTCTAGCCTTGAGAAAGTCCAAAGACAGTGCTCAGGCCCTAAGCTCAAGCCCAGGACTGGCAAAATAAAGAGAGAAAGAGAGAAAGAGAGAGGTGGGGGGGAGGGAGGGAGGGAGGGAGGAGGAGGGAGGGAGAGGGAGGAAGAGAGAGAGAGAGACTCATTAACTTACTTTTGTAACTCTAAGGCCCTTTTCATCACTTTTACATAATAATGATAATAATAATAATAACAATAAAGATATTTTTGTCTGGTGCAAATGGCTCATGACTGTAATCCTGCCTACTCAGAATGCTGAGATCTGAGGACTGTGGTTCAAAACCAGCCAGGACACAAAAGTCCATGAGACTTATCTCCAATTAACCACCAACAAACCAGAAGTGGCACTGTGGCTCAATTGGTAGAGCTGTAGCCTTCAGCTGAAGAACTTGGGGCCAGCACCCAGGCCTAAAGGTCAAGTCCCCCCAAAAGATGTTTTTAATGTAAAAAGGGGGCACATATTGGTGTACCTCAAAGGTTTAAGTGAGAGCTAAATAAGATTTCATTTAGCCTGGAAGGCAGCAGCCAACCCTTCTAGAAGTGTTATTTCCTCTTATTTCTGTATAACATAACCTTCAACTTTCACCTTGGTTGTGGCTTATTAGGCCATTAAAATATACATCTGCTCAAATATATATGTAAAGTAGAAGAAATAGAAAACTAGCCTCAGGCTTGTTAAATGTAAAATTAATTGCCTATTTTTTCTATATTTAAATATGATAGAACTCAATCCTAGATTTTCTTCTTAATTTTTCCTTCCAATATCCAAAAACCTATTCATAAAGTCACAGAGATTTTTTAAACACTCATTTTCCTGGATTTAACTCTTTCTTTGCCTTCCCATTTTTCTGTTAGTGTCATAGTGTAAGTTTGAAGTATGGGACTGTTTTTTTTTTAGGACTCAAGAGTTATTTTCCTTCTAATATGTTTTGTGGTACAATCACTATAATTTTGTTCCTGACTCCAGATAGCAGAAAGTATTTAACTTTAAAAGCCAAAATGTGTTTCTGCAAGTCAAGAAGAAAGATCCCCCTGTTTGTAAGTTCAATGAAATTGTTTTGACTTCCTGCTGAGGCCTGCCAGACACAGTTACTCAGCAAATGTCCCTTGTCAGAATAAAAGTCATTCCTTTTTTTCCAAAAGCAGACATGTATGATCAGAAATGCCATAAAACTATTTATAAACCCATTTGTACAGGGGCGCAAAGAGATTACACCAGGCCTAGAGAGAGTTATCCAATAGGTATACAAAATCTACTCTCTCTCTCTCCGCTCGATTTTCAGTCTGTAACACTCATCCACTTATTTGTACTACTGTAAATACCTCTTTGTGTGTTCTCTGCCTACCTTTTTTTCTTATATTGTATTCTTTGCATTGTGTATTTTATCTGTTTCAGAATTTCTATCCTCTCTCTCTGATTCTTAGCCACTTGGCCCTGTCACTTGTGCCTCTGACTCCAGCTTGTGTTCCTGTGTACTGATGTACTTTTTGCTTCTTTCTCCAGATAATGGAATGGGAGAAAAGATGGGAATATTTATCTACATTCCTGATAGTCCAGGGGAGATATGGAATTTCACTGCAGATATTAAACACACACCTCAGGTCTTTTCAGTATGAATGTAATGACAGAGAAAGCAGAGGGAAGGCATGAAAAACAAAGGCCTTGATCAATAGCATCAGCCATTGCAAATGTCTAATGATTTCCAAAAACACCTCCTCCCAAGGTTGATTATGAATGCTCCAGCGAGAATGCAGGGAGGCACTCAGAGGATGAGCTCTGCCAAGGGGAGGCTGGTGTTTGAGTGGAAAAACTACTGAACATCACACACACACATGACTAAAAGCAAATTGCAAGGAGAAATCCATTCATACTTTTGGATGCATACAAGCATATTAAAAATAAGAAGTAAAAGCCTCACTATAAATAATCCCCTTCATTCTAAATAAAGGCTTTTAGGTAGCTAGGGAGTCTGACTTGCTTGGAGTTACAGGATCTGGTCATTTTTAATAGCTGTGTTTGTTCGTTCACCAAATTACTTCTCCTCAGAGAATTTGCTAAAGGCAAGAAAGAGTTATTCTCAGTAGGCAAGGTGCACCAGTAACAGAGGACATGACAGGACCGCCCAGGGGAAAGTCATCATGATAAGAGCTGAACAGTAAGAAGAGAGACAGAGGAGATGAAACAGAGAAGCATATATCCATTTGGAAAAAAAAAAAAAAAAGTGGTCTTGCAAAGGGGCCTAGTGAAGTCTCTGCAGAGAGCTAAGTAAATTATAGATCCTGCCTCTGGAGTCTCTGCAATATTGTCCACCATCTCAGTTGCAAGTGTACAGGGAATAGTTACTAAATTATTCAGCATTAACACAATTAGTTCAAGCAACCCGAGGGTACAAGCATTTTGTCTTCTTTTTGCTCCTGTCTATGTGCACAGGATTTTATGTTTCATTCTACTCAACCTTTACACTTTTTTTTCTTTTTCCCTGCTGTTATTGTGATTCCCACTTTAAATGAACCCCAGAAAATTGTCCACTTCTAAGCAAAGATTTCAGTGCACTCACTTAATGCATCATCTCTGGAGTAGCTAAGAAATCTTCCAGGCTCAGACAAATTATCTTCTCCCTCTTTTCAAACAATGAGATGTGGGTTAGCACAAAAGTTTTAAATTTTAACTATAAATGAGGAATAATAACATAAACAAATTTGAAGCACTTAGCAAAATAGCCTGTTATTCAATTCATTTTCACCACAATTAATTTATATATATATATATATATATACTTATTTATGTGTGTGTATATGTGCATGTGTGTGCGTGTGTGCGTGTGTGTGTGTGTGTGTGTGTGTGTGTGTGTGTTGTTTTTTGCTGTTGGATTTGGGGCTTGAACTCAAGGCCTAAACTCTATCTGGAAGTTTTTTTGTTTTGTTTTGTCATTTTTGTTTTTCACTTAATTTTTTATTATCAGGGTAATGTATAGAGGGGTTACAGTTTCATTAGTCAGATAGTGGGTGTATTATTTCTCACACATTGATACTCCTTCTTATGTTTTTGTCTCCATTTCCCTCCTCCTACCCCCTCTCAATCATCTTATTTGCCCCCTTCCTTTTACTATTTCAAATAAACAAATAAATGTATAGGCAATATACCAGGTAACAAAGTCAGTCTTTTTTTTTCTTTATTTTTATTTCCACTCAAGATATGTGCTACATAACTTTGAACCACGCTTGCATTGCATCACCATTTTTGGTGGTTAATTGGAGATAACAGTGTCATGTAATTTCCTACCCAGGCTGGCTTCATTCATGCTCTTCAGATTTCAGCCTCCTGAACAGCTAGGATTATAGGTGTGAGATACCAACAGTTGACAATTTGAAAGTAAATTATTGAGAAAGAAAAAGGCAAATGGTGTGTTATATCTCTTATATTCACTTCAAGAACAGCTCACAAATCAATATGCTCATGAGATTAGCCCTTTCTGTGACCAGACTATGACAGGGCTATTTCTTAAAAAGGAACTAGAGGGCTGGGAGTTTGGTCTAATGGTAGAGTGTTTCCCTAGCATTCATGAAGACCGGGGTTTGATTCCTTGGTACCACATACATAGAAAAAAGCTGGAAGTGGTGCTGAGGCTCAAGTGGTAGAGCTCTAGCCTTGAGAAAGTCCAAGGACAGTGCTCAGGCCCTGAGCTCAAGCCCAGGACTGGTTAAAAAAAAAAAAAAAAGGAACTATAACAGTTAGAAGGTGTATGTGGATCAAGTATAGAATTCTCACAAGGTTTGGGAGCATATTTTTATCTCTTAATAACATATAGAAAGGCATACAAAGATAAGCTTAGCAATAGATTAACATATCTAGTGTCTATTTTTAATAAACCTTCTATGTTATAGTCTTGAGATCATATTTTGGTTTATATGAGTGGTAACATTTTTCTCATCTGTAAATTGGGGTGATATCCTGGCAACTGTTACAAGGCTTCTCTGCATTTGTGAGTTCCAAAATTGAGTCCTGAGTTATCACTAAGAGTGTATGTGAATTTAAAACTTCTAATTGAAAATGATTCCCCATCTGGTAATGGGGTTAAAGGAACTATATACAAGAGGATATTGTGATATTGAGTAAGCAAGTTTTAGGGTGGAAAACATAGTAGATAATAAATAATGTCAGTTTGTTTTATACCTAATTTTACTTAAAACCTTTCTCTTCCCTCTTTAATGTCTCTGGACAATATCATCAGTTTCATAGTCTCTGCAGTAACGCTCCCAACCAAAAAAGCAAGACTGTGCAACAGAGCTGGTTTATTATTTATTTTTATTTAGATGACAGAGAAATGAATATAAGCGTACAGTTGCTTTATTCCCTGCTGTCCCAGCCATATTCCCAGTCTTTCTGACCAAGCTCATATAGACTCTACTCATGCCTCCCCAGAAGCCTGATGACACTTGATATTCTGCAGATTTCGGAGCACATCGGGAGCACTGTGGTAACTGCATACAGGGGGAAGGAAGGCATTTATAACCAGGAGCAGGGAAAGGTTAGTGATGACTCCTCCGTGAGCCAGGGTGAGCTGGGGGCAGGATAGAGGACCTGCAACTCTGGCCAGCCCTCACACAACCAGCCCCTATAGAAGGAGATCTATACAAATACTGATGCTGCAACTGCCATATTCCAGCCCTGGCCACATGCTTTCAGAGAAGATAGGGCATCCTTTTCTGGGGTTTTTACAAACATCTACTACATCAGTATTATGAACCTGTCCCATGGATTGCACTCCACTACTGAGTCCTCATGCTGAATGCAAGGCCAGGAAGGGGGAGGGGAGAGAAGCATGATTTACATCATTGGTGACTGACTTCCTCAAAACGAAATACACATATGTTAATGTCTCTTCACCTTTGGATAGATCGATGTCCTCATGAATATATAAACATACAAGTGTTTCTTAACCTTTACGAGTATAATGTTAATATTTTCACAGGGGCAGGGATGACTGAAGGGTGTTGTTCAAGAGCATGTTCTGATTGGCTGAGTGAAGAAACACACAGGTCTCCATGAAATTGTCCATTTCCAACCAGCTCCCGGGTGCAGCCATTGCTGGTGGAATTATAGAGACCTCATTTTCAACTATTTAGAGCACTGCGGGGCATAGTTCTATTTCAGGTTATAGAATCTGAAAGGAATCCTAACTTATTGAACTCCCAGTTGGAGGAGACCAATGCTTAGGAGACACTTTATCCATCCTTTAACTGAACCTTCCAATCTCTGAATGTTGCCAAGGCTATTTTTATTCTCTTTCCAAATATTTCAAGACTGAGAGACAGACACACTCATGGGAAAATTATGTAAAGGTGTGTTTGTGAATTAAGAGTGAAATGTCAGTGAAGTATAATTGAAGCAGTAAGTATAGATGAAATATACTGAAATATATTTTAAATAGCATTACCTTGGAAACACATATAGATGAGCAAGATGGCACTCCATTAATGCATGCCACCATTTTACCTTTTTTCCCCATAGTGTAAGTCTATGAATATATATTTTTTGCAGATTCTTTTTTTTTCTTGAGAAGGTTATTAACAGCATGGAGCTGACTATTTTACCTGAAGACTTTAAAAGGTAGTTTCCCACTTCAAAAACCCTATATAATACCTTCATGTCTGGTAAACAGTTGTTTTATTTTGAGGTAAAGGACATCGTGTAGCATGCATTTTAGCAGTCCAGCAACATGAGCTGTTGTTCTTCCTCCGTCATTGCATAAAAATGCTTACACATGTTCGGTACTTTTTCATTGATGAGATTGGACAACCAACTGTTTAAGACAGTTGGAGTTTTTATAAGTAAGATTCTATTTACCAAATGAGTTTTACATGAAATAAGGTTTCTAAGAATTTATTATAGATGGATGGCATTGATTTTTAAGAAAATTGAGCAATAAAACATTATCATTTATGTTCTTCCAATTTCATTATGTTTTATAATGTAATAAAAGCATATTGCAGAAAGTAAAATGCATAGCAATACTGTATAAAAAATCTGATAATGTGTCCACGCATGTTGGAAAAGAAGAGAGATTACATTAGTGAATTTCCTTAATTTTTTTATATTGCTTTGTGACATGATTACTAATCTGAAGAAGTATCTGCCTAGTTGATAAGGAGGATTAGCAGGATGCCTGGATGTCATGATGATGTCATCTGTAATATTGTATGTATCAAATATTAAATATTTATTATAGTATTATATGTTAATATCACACATTAAATATTGCATTATTGCCCATTGTATTGTTATAATATTATTACATCTTATATTATTTATTATACTTCATAATATATTACTATTATATATTATATATGACTATGTTTTTTCCAACTGGAAAAGAACAATGGTTAGTGCTTATTGATGTAGTTAGCATTCACTTTAAATTATTTTATAATATCAAGAGCATTAATAATATGAAGATACTTATGAGGGTAGTATGAGGGAAAAAATACAATAAAACGGTGCAAAATGTATTTCAGTTGAGTGGTGGGTAGTATTAGTTTGTCACTTTTGCAAATCAATGCATACACATATATTCAACATTTTTGAATGAATGCATTTTCATTTGCATATACATCTTGATTTGTGACAGACTCTGATTCTATTACACAAATATTGCTATAATTACATTCTATTACATGCTATATATTGTTTCTGGTATTTCTGGGGATGCATCCATGTTTTCAAATTACATACCTCAATTTTTCAATAACTCCTTATTCTTTTCTCCTGTGAATCTGTGATAAATCATTCCCCAGTTTCTTAAATTTGCAATACTTATCTATGAATTTCAGTTTCAAGCCTGTGGCAGGAATCAATACTGTCAGGGTGTTTTTGTTTTGGATTTTGTTTTTTTTTTTTTCAATAGACTACTTTGTCATTATTAACCAGTGTGTAATTTGACTCACTCATAAGCATATGAAGTATCTCTTTCTTTAATGTAGATAAAATACCTGCCTCTATAGGATTACCCTCAAATGACCAAACTATTAAAGAATTGAAGAAATCCAATTGGATTTTTTTTTCTCAGAGTATCCATAGAAATAAGCATGAATTAAGTACTGTTTTTCATCTCAGTCTTTGGTAAGAAAATAAACAGTGAGAGGATGAGACTACAGAAAGACTAGTTTATACACAAACTCAGTTCAAAGGTTCTTTATAGTGGAGTGTGTGTGTGTGTGTGTGTGTGTGTGTGTGTGTGTGTAGGGCCTCTCTGTATTTCAATGACTAATATTATTCTCCTTATTTATATCATATACCAAATATTTCCAACTGTTCTAAGACGTCTGTTATTTTCAAGTCAGGACATGGAGCAAGAGGCAGACACCATGTGTTGTTTGGCCAGATTGAGACCCACGATACTGACTTGCATTTTTGCCAAATTATTGGTGCACAAGACTCTGTCTGCGTAGGCAGAAGCCTCAGGGAACTGACAGTGAATTGTTCTCACAAGGCCAAAGATAAAATTTGGCTGTGCTGCCTAGCCCAGAGCTCTTAACATGCAAACGGCCGGCAGAAATAATGGCATGTCAAGTGCAATTTTCTTACCACGCGCTGACACCATAAACTGCAATGTAGTGTAATTATCCGGCATCCCTTGTCCTTCATACCAAGCACCACTCAAACGATTTCCAAGTTACAAGGAAGAGGGAAGGTTACAAGGTCAAATTTAAAGAGAGAAAATGAGTCAGTGCTTTGGAGAAAGAGGATTATAAATAGATGTGGCATCGCCAGCAAGTCACATCCAAATAAGGAGCCACTCAGGAGCCAGGTAGGAGGGAACCAGGGAGCAAACAGCAGAGGGACGTTTGTCAGAGGGGACTCAGGCTGGAAGAACTCTGACCACTTCCAGGGAAAATCAGTGTTTTGTTTTATTTTGCTTTGCTTTCCCAACATAGAATCATATGAAGAACTGAGGACTGTAGGAAAGAGAAAAAAAATATCTAAAGTAATGTGGGCTCAAAATTGATAGATGTTACATAACACACATATGTATTGATACATGCTAGGCATATGTGTGTGTTTGCTTCTAATGGTATCCGCATCTAAAAATAGAGAAAACTTCACTATCCTAATCCACCATATAGTTTCACCTTAGTAAAATATAGCCAAGAGCAGCTTAGTGAGGGGCTTTCTCAGGTGCTTGGAGGTTGAGCTGAATGGAAAAGAAACTAGAGCTCTCTAAAAATCTTGCCTATTTTTGACTTAAAACTCTTCCAGTCCTAGTTCTCTGGCCTGAAGGTGTATCCCTACTGCCTCCTCCCCCAAAATATATTAATACACTGACATTGTAGCTTCTAATGTATTGATATTGGAGCGCAGAGTTTGGCAAGGAAGTCGGAGATGAAACCGAAAGTATGAGTTTAGCACATTTTTAAAAGATGCTCCCACAAGGTGGTTTTGTTCTTTCTCCCTGTCTGGCTCTAGAAAGGGCCCTCACTGAAACCTGACTTTGCTAGCTCCCTGACCTCAGATTTGCAGGCTCCAAATCAGTGCAGATTCACTCTCCAGTGTTTATCAGTCCCCCAGAGTATGTTAACTGGTTATGGCATACAGAAGGAAGGAGCTCAGCTACCCTTGACTTTCTCTCTGCTCTATAAATAACTCTGGCCCCTGCTATGCTGAGTACATATTTTCTTCTTCTGGCTACATACTGGTTCACCCAGTTACTACATCACAGCTCACAGGTGATTTCCTTAGGGAAAATTCCATCCTCTCCCATAACGGGCAAACTTCCTCAGTAGAAATTTAAACAGAATCATATGCCTCTGCCTCAGAGTGCTTATCTCAGTGTTAATGTGATGTGTGTTCCTGTGATTATTTGTCTTATTGTCTGTCTCCTCCTAACAACCCATTAGTTACATGACAAATGACACAGAACTGTGTTTGCTCAGTGCAGAGACATTGTTGGCAATGGAATACTTAGAGGATAATAGATGCTCAATAAATAGCAGTCGAGTGGGCCCCCATCCATCACCCTTCTTACTTACAGCAGAAGGCTTCATGATGACATCAAACTGTCTACCAAAAAGACTGCATGCCTCTTTTAACAGTAGGCCTATGTTTCAAGATTTATCGAAAACGACCACAAGCCTCCCTACACCACCCCCCTCTCCCACCTTTCCTAAGACCAGAACAAATAAGCCTATTTGGGTTATGATTCCCAGGGGTTACTTTCTCTGTTCTCAGCCAGAATTTCCAGAGAAAGCCGATATTGCAAGTGTGTGATGACTCTGAAAGCTTGCTGTGTCGTGACCATGTTCTGCACACATTCGTTCCACAGAAAGCTAGAGGCAGGACGTGAGTCACCTTGTACGACTTCTGCCCTGCAGAGATTTAGAAAGAAGTTGGGAGATAAGGTGTTGTGGCTGGAAACTTGTTTTTACAAAGATGATCCCGCTTCCTCTGTGGGAGAGTTGTGTGTGTGTGTGTGTGTGTGTGTGTGTGTGTGTAAGTCAGTCAATCAGTATAGTAAGATACTTATAGCTCATGCTTATAACTAGAGACAAATTAACCAACCAAAGCTAGAAGTGGAGGTGGTGGAGCACAAGGGGTTGAGTACCAGCCTGGAATGCAAAAACTCAGGGATAACACTCAGGTCCTGAGTTCAAGCGCCACTACTAGAACCAAAATAAATAAATGAATAGATAGATAGATAGATAGATAGATATCAATATTGAATATATAATATAAATTTAAATAAACATTTGTAAATATAAAAATACATTAAAAATTCCTTCTCTAAAGGAGGAATACAATCTAAAGGAAACAATCAAAATCAAAGAAATAATCAGTCAAAAATCATGAGAAGATCAATTTAATAAACATAGGAAGAAGAAAAAAACAGCAAAATACAGGAAATGAAGAGAATGGCAGAAATTATGACACATCTCTCTATAATAACCCTAAATATTAATGGACTCAATTCTCCAATCAAAAGAAGAAAATTAGCAAATTGGATAAATAAGACCTAGCTATTTTTTTGCATTCTGGTTTTGGTTATTATTTTATTAAATGTTCCACTATTTATGATATCTTTTAATATACTATATCTATTGAGTAAATAAAATATATCAATTTCTGATCTTAGAAAAATTCTAGATACAGACATTTGCACAAAATAACACACTTTTATAATATAATCATCAAAAACATCATAAAGGCTATCCAGCTAAATTATTATAAGAGGAAATAGCCCTATTATAAAAAAGAGAAGAAGAAGCACAGTTCCAGGCATAGGGTTTTTTATTTCCTCCACCACCCCACAAAAAATAGCACCTGGCAGAACAAATAAAACAGACGGAGGGGAGAGAGAGAGAGAGACTGGATAGCAGGCATAAGGGAGACACTGTGTCCTCCAATAAAGAAAAAAAATAATTATTTAAATTCATAGCTGGCCTAGAACATGAAAATTAACACATTGCCCTATTTATTAAGAAAAAATAAAGGACACTGGTGGATCATGCGTGTAATCCCAAACTACTGAGGAGGCTGAAATTTGAGGATCATGGTTCAAAGCCAGCCAGGACAGGAAAATCTATGAAGAAACTTAACCTCCAAGTTAAAATCAAGAAAGCTTGAAGTGGAGCTGTAGCTCAAGAAGTAGAGAGTTAGTTGTGAACAAGAAAGCTCAGGGACAACACTCAACTTCTGACCTCAAATTCCACTTCCTCTCATCCCCCTCCCCCCCACCCAATGCCATTTATACTCAATGTAATTGAGCTTGTATGGCTCTATGAATCCCTTCAACATTTGACTGGATCATTCCCTGGTGTATTTATGCAAAATATTTCTTGAAGGCTTCCTACATACATTGATGTTCTAGGATCTGGAATGTTTAGTGAAGGACGGAGGTAATAAATATTTTCTTTATGGAAGTTACCTCTTACCAAGAGACAAATCAAAAACATAAGATAGTGTCCATTCAATAATGACCATCAGGAAGAAGAAAGAAAAGGTAGTATTGAATAAATCAGGAGATAAGCTGTATTTGAGACATAATAGATAGGGGTGGCCTATATAAGAATGGGCATTTTTTTCTTCATTCTAACTCAAGAGGAAATTCACAGCCTCACATTGCTTCTGACCAATGAGGTGTTCCCTCACATCTCTGTGTTCCATGACATCACATGAAGACTTCTGCCTGACTGGAGCATCTCACTTGTCTACCAGACGGAATGCCAGGCACCTTCCCTGGGAACAGCAAATCCCTTTCAACCAGAGCAAATGAAGGGACTTCCCTTTGGATTTCTTGAGTTCACCTAGACCAAAGATTGTCATCATGTTTATCCATTGCTCCTACTAGACACACACACACACACACACACACACACACACACACACACACACACACACACACACGGAAGAATGCCATGATGGCTACACTGAGCAGGGATTGACATTTATTTATTCTTAAAACTCCTGTGAATCTTCCTTGTATAATTCTTGTAAAGATTTCATAACTTTTCCTTGCGTTACCAAACAGAAAGTCACACCCACCCCCACCCCCCCACACACACACAAATCAATACTCCAAGCTCCACCTCTAAGGTTCAGATTCTTTCTCAGCATGCAGCAATACCAATACGTAAAAAGAGACAGAGACCAGGGATGATGTCAGAGTGTGTGCACCTCTGATCAGCCAATCACTTGAATGCCAGCTCTGACCTTGAGCTTGAACCTAGCCAACTAGGTCCGAAGCCCACACCATGGTGGTTCACAGGGGAGCTTTTTAAAGAGCATAAATAACTAATGCTTCTCATCTGGTTCCTGGGGAGAAGCACGGTGATGGAATGGGTTTAAAGAGTCTGATGTGGATGAGTGTGCACAGAGATAAAACACTGTCAAGTGCCCGGTGGGCACCCTGATAGAGTCATACCTGCACTCAGCCTTACTCATAATTTGCAACAGTCACCTGAAATACATTTTTAGCTTTGCTACAGCCAAGACCCCCTCACAGATAGGGCTGTCATAATTCAGGAGCAATTTTCTTTAAAGGGAAAAGTATATGAGTAGAAATATGTGCAGAAAGAGTCCTAAGAAAATAAGTTGTATGCTGACTTAATAATTGTTTGATTAATTGGCCTTAGATTGGAACAAGTGTATGGGATAATTCATGAACAATGTTTTTTTATTTTTGTTTTTGTTTTTTTTTTACTTAGACCCAAGGGCATGCTGGCCATTTCAAAAATCCCTAGGATTTCTTTCACTCAAAGAAAAACATCTTCAGTATTACAAAATCAATCAGGGAGGCCCAATATCTGGCTCTTTGCTTCTATCTCAATTATTTCATTTAAGGAATAAAGGCAAAGCAGACATCAGATTCAGAGTCCAAAACAAACCTGGATTTGATTGCTATGTATTTTTTTAATTCAGATAAGAACAAAGGTATGCTCTCCTGAGCACAGTTTGTTCACTTGCTTACATTATTCAACACATATCCAGAGTGATATGCCGACATATGAGGATAAGTAGAAGAAAGAGACAGTTGTTAGCCAGCCATTAAAAACAAATGCATCTATTTCTAGGATTTTATATGGAATAAAAAAAGGTTACTTTCAATCTAACTAAAGAAATTTTAAATATACAAAAGTAAACAAATTTAAGTACTTTTCCTTTTTATGCTCAATAGTTCAAGTACAAGTTATCAACTCTGAGTCCTTATTTGCTAGTACATAATTGAGGACAGTCTTAGAAATATCTGGTAAGGCTGGGCTCTAGTGGCTCATGTCTATAATCCTAGAGATCTGAGGATGTCGGTTCAAAGCCAGCCAAGGCACTAAAGTCTGTGAGACTCCTATCTCCAATTAACCACCAGAAAACTGGAAGTGGCACTGTGGCTCAAGGAGTAGGGCAGTAGCCTTGAGCTGAAGACCTCAGGGACAAGCACCCAGGCCCAGAGTTCAAGTCCCATGACCGACCAAAAAAACAAACAAGAAAAGAAATACCCAGTAGGATTTGGAAGCCAATTAGATCTTGTATTAGTTTTGTAGTCTTGGTTTAGTTTATCAATTCATCAGTTTCTTGCCTCAGTTTTTCCATCAACAAAAATGATAGCTGGTCAAAAAGCCCATATGTCCTGAGCGCAGTCGTGGGTTGCACTCTGTAATCAGCTAGGATAAAATTTCTGCAGGGAAATATACAAAGAGTCACATTACTGGGTTCTACTATGACTCTAAACAGCCTCTAGCAGTTCTACCACCTATAGCGGTTCCAAAATTACCAACAAAATAATAGTAATAATTCACAGAATTTGTTTTGTATGTATGTATGAGAAAAAGATTACAAACCTCTTTGATACACCCATTTTCTATGTTTGTGTGTGTATGGGTATACATAGTTATACATGTATATCTACACATAAATATAACCATATGAGGGGTGGGATAACTATTACTAGGATAAATTGGCCCAGTCAAATATTTTTACAATAGTGTCCACAAAATAATTAACCCTCAATATTGGCCAGCATATGAATTCTTAAAAGCAAAGGTCATTGTTTTGTTAATAGATTCCTATGTGCCAAGTATAGTAGTACATGGCGTATTGAAAGGGCTCAATAAAGATCAATGTAATGACTCATGATAATTCTGTTTCCAAGCTGTCTCCATTCAACAGTAATGAGAATGATATCAAATGACTCAACTTAATCATTGAGAAAGCTTAATTTGATTTGTAAAACATTAAGGTAGTTAGTGTAATGCCATCAAAAATTCTGAGGGAAACCAGGAGTTAATACTAGTCTTGATGATCAATATTCAGTTCTCTTGTTATTCTTCTTTTCAATCATTATCTTTGGGAAATGAATGATACTGATGTGATTCATTCCTGAATTTCACTTGCAAGTGAAATCAGCCATTGGCAGCGTCATTATTAAAATTCTACATACAATGATAGCATGCTTCAAAATTAAACAACCCCCCCCTAAAAAACAGAACAAATATCACCCTCATGCCCTCCCTCAACACGCCCCACGCCACCCCACATCACACAGATTCAAATACATGCATACAAGGGAAAACTAAAATTCTAATTTTCATTCTAATATTTCAGTCCACTGACAATGAATGAAATGATCATACCCCACATAGCTTTTCCAATTGTAATACCACACCCTGTAAAGAATCTTACCACAATCTTCACTCTCTCCAGTCTAAGGATTAAACCAAAACAAAAGGAAAGGAAAACAAGAAAAAAAAATCTTTGTACAATAGTAAATATATCACATTGAAACAAAAGGAAACAAAATAGTGTCTAAATGATGGATGTAGTAGGAATTAAAACTTAACAAAAATGAACAGCTTTCCAAGTACTATTCCCAGTACTACACACTAGAGAACAGGTTTGGCAGAAGAAGCCTTCAAGGAATAGTTTGGCATTACTGGAGTATTGTGTTGCATTGTCCTTCTAAGCAGGTGGGATGGGTTTTCCCTAGAGGACCATAAAAATCTTCATCTTCCTAAAGAAATCAACAGGTTAACTACTGGGCCATCTGGTTGAAAGTATTTAGAAGTAAGCATCTCAAAAACTGTGGGGAGGCAGATGTTAAATATCTCACGAACCTGAACAGTTCCAGCAATTGGGATCTGAACAAAATAAAATTCAAAAAACAAATATAAAATCAGAAACTTACCCGGCCAACAAGAATCGGTTCAGGTCCAGAAAACTCTTCCAGGACAAACATTTGATTCCAAACCCAGCCTCTTTTGGAACGGTTCAAAATCCGCTCTTCTTCCCTCAGTCGGTTTAGTTCCAAAGGAGATCCACTCATTAGAACTTGAGATGGATTCACGGGAGCCATGTAAAGGCATGGGGGAAAAGTGATCCATAATATTATTAATGGAGTCCAGAGATCCAAGAGCATTTCTGCTAGCCGTTCTGGCATGGTCCCACCAGTGAAACAAATCACCACGAAAATGAGACAATTATTTGTTTTGTCTCCGGTCTGTAGCCTTCCAATTCATCATTCACTGAGGAGAGTTTACTTACAGCTCTGCCACGTGTTTTGAGTACAGGAAACAGACATCATCTATGCAGGGTTTTTAAGACTACAATCCATTGGCTTTCCTTTGCTTTGCAACCTCTGCAAGGAAAAGACAAGGAGGGAGAGAGATAAGGGTTCCAGTGACACAGACTTTAAAACAAAATCCATGCTTTCTGCAAAAAGAATAAAGGAAAAAAGCACCAAAGTGAACAATACTGCTAATGCCAAAAACTCGAGTTAAGAAAATAATCTGAAGAATTAGACCAGTGAGCTATAATGTTCTTTTTAAGATTTGTGTCGGTTTTAATGTTTCAAAATGCTTTAAGCAATAGAAATGTTCTTATCCCATCCCTTTCTCTTAATTTTTTCTCTCTTCCTTTCAGCCTCCCATCTGGAGTAAAATGTTTCCCTCCCTCAATCTTACAGTCCCTATGTCTCTGTTTTAGATTCTTCTTTGAAATAGAAGTCTGGGTACATGTAGAGTAGAGTCAAATCTTTCTCTTTTTCATCCTTTCATAAACGTGTTTAAACATAGGTGAACTATGAACTTGGAGAAGGAATTACTCTCTAATGAATGCATTTTAAACAGAAATGAGAATGAGAAGGGGATTTTACTCAGGTTTTATCATCTCAGTGCCAGTACCCACCACGAAAACTGGCCAAGGCCATAATGCAATTCTCAGGGTGCTGATAATAAGAGAATAAAATTAGAACCCATCTGGAGAAGGAATTCTATAAAGTTTAGCATATAGGCAATAATCAGGACACTGTCAGGCCTACTATGCTAACGGTACAGTTGAACAGAAGGTGTAAATTGTGAAAACCTCCTTTGTGAAATAAAATATGCTAGAAAATGATTTCTAACTGAAGAAATTCAGAGGAAACAAAGATGGATAAAATAAATTCCCTATTACCTGATGTGTCAAATACCTTTTTTGCTTACCATCAGCATAGCAAAAAAGTGTTTCTTCCTCCCAAAAAATATTTTAAGGAAATAATGCTGAGAGAGACAGAGAAAGAGAGAGAGAGACATAAATACACAGAAAGAGACAGAAACAGAGACAGAGAGACTTTAGATTAAATGGGAAAATAATTCCTCAGGACACCATCCAGAGCAGTTTGGCTCAGGAAATATATAATAGGGTAGGAAACCTTTCACCTCTAAGTCCCTGGTTCCAAGCTGGCTCAGAATGAGAAAAGACAAGAAAGTCATTAAACTTTACTTGGGCTGGTGAGTGGCCGTTGTGAAGGCAACAAAGAGACAGACACGGACTCAACTATTAAATACTGCAGTATCTGAGCTAATGAAGTCGTGAACAGCACCTAGCTGCCCCACTGTTTCTTGGCTCAGCTCAATCACTGGGACTTTCACTTGGAAATGACCCCACCCAGATGAATGACAAAGGGAACCAAGGAAAACAGTGGCTGTTTTGGAAATGGAAAGAAACAGCTTTGAATAGGGAACAACTCAGAGAAAGCAGTCCTGAACTATGTCTTCTCCTTTCCCTAAAATCTAGCACCATACTAAGGAATCAAGTCTTCCCCAAAGACTTCCTTTCAGCTTTTCAGCCCCGTGAAATTACAGAATGTTGCAACCTTTGGAAAACAGATAGCAAAACACACAAAAAGTGCCAGGAGTTTGGCCTCGTGGTAGAGTGCTTGCCTAGCATGCACAAAGACCAAGGTTCGATTCCTGGCTACCACATACGTAGAAAAAGCCAGAAGTGCTGCTGTAGCTCAAGTGGTAGAGTTCTAGTCTTGGGAAAGTCCAAGGACAGTGCTCAGTGCCCTGAGCTCAAGCCCAGGACTGGCAAAAATAAGTAAACAAATAAATATATAAATAAATAAAGGAATTTCTAAATATCTGTATATATATATATATATATATATTTCCCCAATTGTCATTCCACTTAATTCAAAGGTCTTCATGCCGTGTCTTTGGCATGCTATATCCTTTCCTAGAGATAGGCAGGGAGATGCTAAGAAAACATTGGAATATTCTGGACATTGTCTGCTGGAAGCAACAGACATAGAGTTGAATCACAGCTTTCCTTACTGGACTCCTTCTGTAATGACAGATGGGATACTCAGAGTGTCTAGGCTTCAGTTTTCTTATTGTAAAATGACAATGATCATAATTCTTAGCTTACAGGGCACTAAGAGTATGAATGACCATCAAGACATGATAAGAAGTAGCCCAAACATGACAAATACTCAACAAACTGTAATGCTTGGCTTAGGTCAAGACAGATTATGAAAGTAGTAGTGACAAAGGAGCAGAAGCAAATGGTATGGTTTGTACAATTTCTGTTGCAGGTAGTCAAGGTACTGGAGTGACACAGGTGCACAAAATGTTCCCTCATGTAGCATGATGGAGGGAGGATTGAGGTGCAGCAGAGATGATGCAGAACTCATACTGGGAAAGGCAGGTAAAGTTGGAGCTGAACCATTTCCCCAGATAGTAAGATGTTCCTAACCACAGTGCCTCAGCCTAAACTGTTCTTGGATTCAAGGGACTTGTTTTCTCTAAATATACCTGCTGTACATTATTTCCTCCCTTCTGCTCAAGTTCCTTGAACTTGTCCCAAGTTCTACAGTTGGTGTGAATTGTAGTCCTTTCCCATATGACTTATAAAACTAGACATTAACTTATATGAAGTATCTCCAAAATAATGATAATAATATGACTCTGGCTTGTTCAGAGGACCAGATAAGGAGGTCATGCTGCTACTGCAGTTAGGATAAGATGGGATGCTAAGCACGTAAATTTGGATCAAACACTTTTCCTAGTCCATCCTGTGAATTATCTGTGAAATAAGAAAGATGAATCCCAACTGAAATTCCTACTATACACTTCCTGTTTGGAAACTGCCCCTCTGGCACTTAGTATAACACGACAGAGATCTGGTGTCAACACAAAATGGTAAAAAAAGAATCAACCAATTCAGAAGATGTCAAAGGGAAAAGATATTTCAGATAACCAAATGGAGAGGAATAACATCATTAAACTAATCCAGGATCTCTGAGTGTATCATTTCATGCCTGAACTCAGAGGAAAGGAAAAGAAAGGCTCTGCATTAAATTTATACACCCCCTAGAATCAGGTAAAATATAAAAACAAACCTAAAGCAATTTTGTACAATATATTAGTTCATTCATTAGAATGAATAAAATAATGAAGGAATATGGGTGTAACTATTGTCTTCACATCTTGAAGTTAAGTAAGGATTGCAATTCCTTATTGGCTAGTGCTTGAAATTAAGGCAGAGAATTCATGCAATGACTTGTTCAAGGAACCTCTCTGGTTAGGACAAAACCTAGGTAATATAACTCCAAAATTCATACGATGATCCCCTTTCTCATTATGTAAATATTTGATCCTCCTAGAGGATGTATTAGTCATTGAGAATACAAAGGCAACCCTTCTATTTTCAGAAAGCAAGATATCTAGCTGTCTAACTGGCCAAGATAAAAGAAGCATATCATTACGGTATTAGGGGATGCATTGTCTTATGAGAGCTAGGAGAACAAATAGCTATGACATGCCACTCATTATGACAGTATTCAAATCTTGGAGAAGGTGTTATTATGTTGCTAGGAAGGAGTTAACCCACTCAAGAGGGATTCAATTAGAAGGGAATTTCAATTGGAGCAAAATCACAAAACTTATCCAGGCTCTCCCAGTGCCATTATAACCTAAGGTAATTGTCAAATTATTTTTCAGAAGAGTCACCTAGATCCTAATTAGTCTATCTTTCTACCTTATCTATCAAACTCACCCTGGTAATCCTCTCTATCTTGTCCCTTACCAAACAGTCTCACTTTGTGAAGGGGTTGTTAGATTTTTCAAAGGAAAATGGAAGGCCACGACGTGTCACAGAAAGAATGTGGAATTTTTCAGTCTTCATAGGAAAATTAAGGTGGAAGGCAGGGCTGTGATTTCCCTGGTTCCCTGGAAGATGTGTGGAAGAGAAAGCATCTCAGTTCAAGTGCAAAACATTTTACTCTCTTGTTCAAACACACCATCAAACACAACCACTTCTTCTGTTCACCAACTTTTTAGAACTGAAATCCTCCTATATTAACTCAGAACACTTTTAGCCAATTCTTGGACTTTCCTCTATTATTAAATCACAATTTACTGAAGTGAGCTGAGTTAGTTTCATGTAGCGGAAAGCCAACATCATTTGCTATAACAGAATATACTGGTAAAACCTCAAGATTAATAGTAAGGAGATAGTCAATGCCAGTGCCTCATGCTTGTCATTCTTTCTACTCAGGAATCTGAAATCTAACCGTGGCAATTCAAAGCCATCTAGGCAGGAAAAACCTTGAAGCTCATCTATCCTACAAAACTCCAGAGGAGTAGCTGTACCTCAAATGGTAGAGTGCTAGCCTTGAGTGAGAAAGCTCAGACACAACACTCAAGGTCTGAGCTCAAGCCACAGGATTGGCAATCACACACACGCAACCACACTCATGTGCACACACACACACACGTATATATCTGTGTATGTATGTATATATATATTCACCTACCTACTCTTCAATATAACTCAACCAGTATTGTTCTTTTATTGTATTATCATCATTCACATTGTAGAGATAAGCAAACTGATACTTAGAATGATGTGTGTGTGTGTGTGTGTGTGTGTGTGTGTGTGTGTGCAAACTAGGTGTCTCAAACCTGAGGAAATTTTTGTATTTGATAAAAAGAAAGATCAGTAATGGTTAAACTGACAAAAATAATTCACAAATTATTCTCTAAATGAAAAGAAGGCATCTATTTTGTAGTGTTTTTAAATTATCATTAGAGAAGTGCTTCCCCTCTGACCAATTTGAAACTTACAAAGCAGTCACTCATCAGCTCTGCAAAGTGCTGAAAATTGAACCATCAACCTTTTGAAGTCAGAGAAAGATTTAATTCTAGCGTCGCCGCCCACTGTAATCGTCTCAAAAATTAATATGCATGCAGATCATTTAGCAAAAATGCAGATTAATATCCAGTCAATGCTAGAAGAGAACTGATTTCTGATTAGAAATGCAGAATGTAATGAAGATGCCACTAATCTGAGGACCATGCTTACAGAGGATAGAGACTGGAAATAAGAGCTGCTCTTAGTCTAGACTTCCTTGAGATTTGTGGAAGGAGCCAGTGGTAGGGGTGGGACGCAGACACTTTCTCTTCAATGTCTTTTAACATCGTTCCCATGATTACCTAGCAACTCTGAGCTGCACACAGGAGTCAGCAAGTCCAAGTGACCTTGAGAAACTGAACTAAGGTGAAAGGATATAGGGGGCTTTTCTATGATGGCACAACCCTCTCCCTGTACTCACGTGTGTGTGTGTGTGTGTGTGTGTGTGTGTGTGTGTGTGTGTGTGTGATATAGAGGAAAACTGTCCACTTAACAGATGTGTTCAAATCCACACTCACACTATCAGTCAGTGAGGAAGATTATTATTGTGATCTTCCATTACAGAGAAGTGGAATTCTACTGTGATCATGAGAATGCTGCCATTTATATGTCTGCATCTCTACCATGACAGAGTCTAATGTGATCCTCTTAGTCTATTGGCCAATTACTCTCAGCTTTATAGGAATTCTTGAGATGCAATCAAATGTGATGTCAGTGTTATGAGAATTAATAAATGTTGTGAATAGTTGCTGCATACACAAACTTCTTAACTCTCTGAGAAGAAATTAAGCAAGGTTGTAAAGCTTGAGCAAAAGGGAAATCAATTCGTTTTTATATCTCCCAACCACAGAATGGATGTTATATGATAATGCTGCCTGGTTGATTTATATCTCCCGATTGACATGGGGAGCTTTTAGCCTCTCTGAAAGAATATAATATAAAAGAATCTTTAAATTGCCCCCAGTATAGAATATATTCTTCTGGATAAGATACATTCAATCTGGTGTTCCTGCTCCATGGATGAGAGATAGAGCTAATTATTACTGAGTGGGTCTTGCTCTGTTGTCATCAATGTTTTCTGTTAAGGTGAATTCTCAATCCTCAGACATGCTAAATCATAATGTAGAAACATACTATACCATCAGTTTTATAACCAACACAAATTAAAAGTTCCAAATGAGGAGATATATGCTGATAGCTGAAGTTTAAAACAACATCACCACCACCAACAAAAACAGGCTCATACAGTTTTTTCAGGAATCCAGGAGATTACTGTGGTTGACAGGAAATTATGCTTTTATTATCCATTGGACTTAGTGGTCACACTATTTTATGGGAGCAAAAATGACACACAGGGCTGGAGAGTTTCTATTAAAAAAAATGTTTCTGACCTTGAATTTAGAACCATTAGCAGCCTGCTTCAAAACAGCTAAATGCACACTGAATTCAAAGTGATATTTCAGGAATGAAGGGACTGTAATTCAGCATGTGTCCAGTGCAATTCAAGGAAAGCCCTGGGTGACTGACGCTGCATAGGTAAGGATAGCTTTTGAGTTTTAGAATGGAATTCTTGCCTGTGTTCAAACATAAATAACACTAAGGGATCGTTTTTTTCCTGGAGTCCAAAGAATGCCCTGATGAGATTCCTTTGGTACAAAGGGATTTCAAGATATTTTATGGGCACAAATAGTGTTTTCATTTGCCCCTTTATTCTTATACCAAAACACAACAGTTTGGGTGATATTTTTTACATCAAAATCCAACCAGATGTCAATATGTCCATGAACACACCATTTGCTTTTTTTTATTCACATATAACTCTTGTAACTTTCTGTTACTGAAATGTTTCCTTTAAAAAAAATGTAGTCTTTTTCTTTCTTCCTTGTATAATTGCCCCAAACTTTAGCAAAACAAACAAACAAACAAATGCTGTGTCTTTGTGCAAGAAGTAGTTCAAAATTTTATTCACCTATCACATAGTATCTTCTCTACATAGATTTCAGAATGGGATAAAAAAAGACTGAGAAAAGACAAGAAAGTCAAAATAAGGCTCCCTTCTCCAGGTTAACAAGCAAATCTGTATTTCTTAAACATTCTTGGAATCACAATTTTATTTAAGATCATGAGGGTGTTAATGATTCTGCTGGTCTTTCTTAAAGTACTGACATTCTTCCCTAGAAGGTAAAACATTTCTTCTCCTATGAATTACAGAGCCAGTGATAAAAGGAAGCTGCTCTAGAACTTTGCTTCCTTGGCTAACCTGAATCACACAGGCAGAACTGGATAACCAAAGGCCTCATGCTTGAAAATAATTCAGCTGACCTTTAAAGTCATATCAACCAATCAGGATAATTGGTGGTATTGGGAACAAACCATCGGTGATTCAGGAGATAGTTGTTAAGAGTACTGGTATCAGAATTCAGTAGATAGAGTATAAATCACAGCTCTGACATTCATGAAAGAAATGACACAGGCACTTGGAGTCATTGAGGAAAGGGATAGTCTGTGTTTCCTACTACCAGCGAGGATTGAAGAAAAAAGTCTTTAAACACAGCATCGTGTAGCAACCACATTTGCTACTGTCACCAATGTTCAACAGAACAATGACTCCATTTTTTTAAAAAAATTACTTTATTCCAGTCTCTTTCTTTGTACACCAAGTGGTGTAGGGAATCCAATGTAATGAATAAACTTTTGTGTTTTTGCTTTAAAAAAGATATTGGCATGAACCCAAAATGGGTAGAAATTACTTAACATTAATATGAATATTTCTTCTTACTTACATCTAATACACAATTAGTGACTGAAAAGTTTTACTGTTTCCAAAGGGTTATATTATTACATATTAAACCCAATCATGTCTCTTCTTCTTATGGGTAAGATGATATTTTTTTCCTCTTTTTAATAACTTTCTTTGGCTGAAAGAACAAAGTGCAGACAGTATCTGTAACATGCTCACCCTGTTCACTTGTAATCAATCTGTAATCATCACCTAAAATCCATGCTTTGCTATCTCTTTTTTTTTTATAGGGGAAGTAGCTCCTCATTTCAGAGAAAGAGAGAAGAGAGAGAGAGAGAGAGAGAGAGAGAGAGAGAGAGAGAGAGAGAGAGAGAGAGAGAGAGAGACAGACAGACAGAGAGAGACAGAGAGAGACAGACAGAGAGAGACAGAGACAGAGAGACAGAGAGAGACAGACAGAGAGAGACAGAGACAGAGACAGAAAGAGCAGTCTAGATTCCAATAGTAAATCCTTTTCCAAAAAGATTCGACACCATTTTGTAAATTGATTTTAAACAACTTTAGCACAGTTGGCAATAGTTAGAAATCAACTTCTCTTTTTACATTTAAGAAATAAGAAATGCCAGGTCTCTGGTGGCTCATGCCTGTAATCCTAGCTTCTCAGGAGGCTGAGATCTGAGGATCTGAGTTTGAAGCCAGCTCATGCAGACATTTTTTTTTTTTGCCAGTCCTGGGTTTGAGCTCAAGGCATGGGCACTGTTCTTGGACTTTCTCAAGGCTAGAGCCCTTACCACTTGAGCCACAGCACCATTTCTGGCTTTTTTCTATATATGTGGTACTGAGGAATTGAACTTGGGTCTTCGTGCATGTCAAGTAAGCAATCTACCACTAGGCCCAACTTTGAGCCCATGTGTAGACATTTTTGCAAGAGTTCATCCCCCAAATAGCTCAAACAGAGTTGGAGGAGGAGTTCAAGTGACAGAGTGATATTGTAGCAAACATGAGATTCTGAGTTCAAACACAGCACAACCAAAAATTTAACAAATGAAATGAAAGGAGAAAAAATAGAAATGAGAAAATGGTCAATTAAGTTATCTCACATAAACTAGGGCTACAAGATTGCTTATTGTGAAATTGAACGGCAGCCAATATCCCAGAATAGTAAGTTAAGATTTTGCAATTATGTGACAGAGCCATTAGTAGTACATGTTCATGTGTGGCTTACTGTGGTCCGTTCAGGTTTCAAAGGCTACATAATTTAAAAATGACCCATGACCATGGTAATATGAACTATAAACATAGATGTTATATAGGTAGACAGATAGACATTTGATTTTAAAAAAATATACTGTGTTATCCTCATAATGTATAGTTCCTAAAAAATTATAGGACCTAATTGTGGATATTCTAAAATAAGTATATTATCTTCCATTACTATACTGGAGAGACTCTGAAAGATACCTAAAGGCACAGGGTTTTTTCTACTTTTTTAATTACAATCAGCTTGATTAGTTTGCGTTTTCTGAACAATCCTATTTTGAATGTGGACATTAAGTTAAATTTTATTCGTCAAGCTCAGACAGTAATAGACAAAGAATGAAGTGTGCCCTTGTAATTTTCATGTCAGATTTTGGAAATGAGATTGCCTGTGTAAGAAAGGAAATTATTTCCCCATCATATTTGTGTCTGTCTCTCTATGTACTTTTATGACATTTGTGACACATCACAAATCAAATCATCTTATTATGAATTCCTCTATCTGGTAACACCAAAAAATATACAAGCTTAGGTGAATATTGTTATAACTGTTAATAGAAAACAAATATAATACGACTATTTCACATAATGATGTTTTCAGGGAAGATGAAGATTTCATTTGCTATTTCTTCTCCATATATTCAACACATTTAAGATATAGCTTCAACACGCATGAACTATCAATAACTATATCTACAAAAGCATCTCATTATGGACTATGTGTCTCCTTTGTGCATGTGTGCAGGCAGATACTCTGCTGACTAAAAGCAACATAAAGAAATAAATGCTCAGTATTAAGTATGTAAGGTCTTATCTAAGTGAGTTTGATTACAGAAAACTAATAAAGCATTCTCTAATTAAGAAAAAAAGAAGACATAGGAGATTATCTTCAGAATCTACCAAGACTTCACTTTACACAAAGTTAAAATGTACTGCTTCATTAAATATTCTCAAATATACATGCATATATGAGATGAAGAGCAAGATTCATTCAGGGGCAAAGAGTGGAAAGAAGTTCTTCTCAAGTTATTATTAGTATTATTTTGGGGGCTGTTACTGGGACTCAAACTCTTTACCTGACACATTAGCTCAATGGCCAGCTCTCTTCAAACTGAGCCATACTCCTACATTTCAAGTGACTTTTTTAAACCATATTCCAACCAAGGAAAATGTGCAAAAGAGTTTCTTGTAGAATAATTCCACGATGAAAACATTTCCCCCCCATTCAAGGACATGTGGCATAAGAACAATCTGATACAACTGACACCTTGGAGTTAATTCTTGTATTTGCAAGACTGACTTGCGTCCTTTTCTTATATTCCCATATCATTTTAAAAATGATTGCTGAAGGAGAAAATAATGCTTTGCAGAAGATACACAAAGGTTGATTTTTTTAAAAATCGAGAAAAAGCTGTGTCTACAAATAGACTTGGGAAGATTTACGAAATGCCTGGAGAGAAAGTTGGGGAAGGGAAGTCTCAGCATTGAACTTTGGATATGATTGTGTTCCTTTCCTTTAATAAAAATAGCTTAGAGAAGACAGAGGGGCCTAATCTTTGCTAATTTATTAATGCATTAAATAAATGATTGCTGGGCATTAACTCTGTACTTGGCCCTGAACCAACCAACCTTCTGGCATTTGCAATCCTCTTTAGCAATGGGGAGGGATGTAGGGGAAGGAAAATGGATAAAGTTTGTAAATTCAACCTTTATTGTTTTATGATACTTTCCAGACAGAAAAAAAAATCACATCTCTACATTCCTACTCTATCAAAAGAACTTAAAATAAAACCAAGATGTGTATAGGCAAAAAGGTGGTTGATGTTTATGATAAGGGATACCTCTTGACATTTTAAAACTCATGAAATAAAAGCTTGGGATATGATAGAAAAAGGAAATAGGACTTTGTGCTATGTCACAGACCAGTGATGGAGATTTTCGTTAGGAACCACGTATGAGAGAAGAATCAAAATGGCATCCTTTGAACTTATTTCTTTTCTGACCTTTCGAAGTTGCCAGGTTCAACTAATTTTCTACTCGTGGTTACATCTGAAGTGGGTTCCAGGGACATGAACCAACAGTTCAGGGGAAAAGAGTGTGCATCCCAATTTTCTGTTTGAATGAAAGAAAAATGGATTCATATCTCCTTCATTAATTAAGCATCTATCATATCAAATATTGGCTTTTCTGCACCAGGGGAAAAAATAACTATGAACTTGTGGGATTCTGGGGAGAAATTTCCACCAGGAAAGACATCCCTTAAATAAATTGATCACTGAGGCAATTGAGAAGGCATATTGAAACTCATATTGAACTCTCATATTGAAGCAATAAATGAGTTAACTACCTGGGCACACTTTCAAGAAGTAAGCTGCTTGTGTTTTGTGGTGTGTGTGTGTGTGTGTGTGTGTGTGTGTGCGTGTGCTTCTTGATACATTTCAGGAGCTGTAAGAATCTGCTTTGGTTAATATCAGTATTCTGAAATCTATGTTAGGAGTGTTTCCCTAAACTTAAATCAAAGTTCATTTCATTGTATTCAATAATGCCAACAGAGCTTAACAGAAAACACCAAAATGAAAACTATGTGGCTTCTTCGCTCTCTCCACCTCATTGAGTAACTTTGTGCTAAATATAAGATTACTGAAACCAATGTCAGCAGCATCACTGAGCATAATATTTTCAAAAGGAAGTATTGGGGCTCTCTGTAGCAATAATTGTAATGTGACCCAGAATATGCTTGTCTCTTGATCTGTCAACTATAAAGCTTTGGTGATGGACCACACAAGCAGATGGAAATGCCAGTTCAATGCCACTTTACTCACTGGACACTTTTGGTTTTTCATGAAACATTTGCTCATAGAGGAATGTTGATAAAGCCATGGGAGATAAAGCACTCCTGAGTAGAAAAATACAGATCAGTTTTTCTTAAAGCTTTAATTTACTAATACAGATGAGGTTTTCTGAACAGTTGTCGAAATACAATCTTGTTCCTCTCCACATCAAGAAACAATGACAAGCACCTTAGAAAGCAAAACCTGCGCTACAAATTCTATAATGTACATGTTCTCCTTATTCTTTAGTTGTTTTTTAAATTTTATTTTACGTTGTTCTAACTATCTGGTCCTCTAGGAACATCAGACCTATATCTTTGCTTAGTTTTCAGGAAATGTTACATTGTAATTATATTTATAAACTAGTGGTCTACTTCATCCTGCTGAGCAAATGTGATGGTTTTCTGTTAGTTTTGTCTGATATTGACAGAAAGCAGTTTACCGGTGGCTCCCCAACTGTGTGCAGTGCTAAATCAAGCCCTTTAGTCAAATACTGCCTTGACCATGGTTTTATATTTTGTAAAAGTCAAGTAAAATTATTTTCCGAGGTAAGGCCATCCTTTCCTTCAGGATTCTTAGGGGAACAGTAGATAAATGGGGCTACTTGTCTAGCAATGGCTGTTTCAGTGTGATCTGTTCTTCAGCCAATTCGTACAACATTGGGAACTTAGGCAAGGCATCCCAACACCAGCAATGCAGAACTGAAACAATATGGTCTTGGGTGCAGAGAGTCATGAATCATCTGGAGTCTGGAGGGTTTCATGAGACAATAAGTCATAAAGCAGGATGATTGATTATTAGTAGCAAAGATCATTAGAAATCTAAGATCCAATTTGAATAAGAGGATGAACAAACTTTGCAGAGCAGCACTGCGATCCATATTATAAACACAGATTTCAGAAATAGCTGGCCAATGACTCTAAAACACTTGGCTGCTTTTGTGATACTCTCCTGGCCAATGCGGGAATGGAACCAAGAGCAAGAACAGCCCTGAGAGTGGTGATCTCCTGAGTTGCTAGAAACACTCCTTCACAGGAGAAATTTCCTTCAACTTCTGATCCTCTTCAGAGTAAAGAGGAAGGAGGAGGGGTGGGGAGAAAAAGGAAAGAAAAGAAAATTAATTCACAAAACTGATTCTTTAAACTCCACAAAGTGATTTGAAATCTTGGATTTTAAATCAAAGCATTTTACTTCCAGCATGAAATGACAATGTGACAAGAAGCTTCACATTTGCGAAAGCCCAGGAGCAGAATATTATTATCGGTATCAGTAGTCACTATGGAGGAAAAAAAACCTAGAATTTCTCTCAACCAGAGAGCTCAGGGAAGTGGAAAAACGTGTCTGGACAAGATGATTATGAAGAACTCCCCACGAGGAAAGAGTAATCTAACCCACAGGATACATCTTTCTTCTCAATTGAAGACTAGTGCTCTCTCTCTCTCTCTCTCTCTCTCTCTCTCTCTCTCTCTCTCTCTCTCTCTCTCTCTCTCTCTCTCTCTCTCTCTCTCACACACACACACACAGAGCAAAACTGAACACGGATGAAAACAGCCAGGGAGACATTTCGGTGATGTTCCATGTTAACGACAAGGCTGATTCTGCATGCAGTCTGAATGGATGGAAATCCCCACTCTCGATCTTACATAAATATCTTTTTTTTTTTCCCCTTAGCCACACACATAATCCTTCACACCCCCCCCCCATTGGAAATGCTCCTAGAATAAAGGCAGAGGTGACAGCGCAGGAAGGGTACCACATCACTGAGATAGCTGTCAGGGGTATTCGACAGAGAACCAGCGCTTGGAAAGGGCCCTGACCGACCCTCGCTCTTCTTTCTGCTGGCCCATGGTGCCAGATGCAAGAGAGAGGACGTGGCTCTGAAATACCTTCTCAAGCATGGGCTGTTTCCCACGGCCAGCCCACAAATACCGTGAAGCCAAATGACAAGAGAAACAGCCCGCTGATAGGATTAGCAGCTCTGCACACCCAGGGATGGTCGGATGGTAACCCCCTAAAGAGGCAACTTGCGGAATTCTTGAGGCAGTCGTGGTAAAGTTGAAAGGGCCCTTCTCTCACTGCCTCTAGCCTGGGTTACAAGCTCAGTCCTGTCATAGGAGCCCAAGTGAGCAGCATGCCAGCCTGATTTTTTTTTTTCCTCTTCCCATTATGGACTAATGTTGTGCGTTTGCAACAATAAACAATGAATGTTGTTTGATTTCTTACAGTTAGCCACTCAAGCAAGCAGCAACTGCTAGTTCCACTCCGCGTGGGCAAATCTAGCCCTTTACGTGACCACTCGGCTCTGTGCCGCCGGGGTGCGGGGTGGGGTGGGGGAAGGATCTACGTCCAGAAAACTTTGAAAATAAAATACATATATGACCAGATTGCGTGGGGGAAGTGTTTGGTCTTGGAGAGGAAAACATTTCTAAAAAAGCAGAGGCGATACATGGAGGATACCTGTTGGTTATCAGCAGTGGCCATGGCACGTTTTCTCCATGCCCAGTCTTGGCTGGAACCCCGGAGAATGGGAAGAGATCCCCTCATGAACCTGTTACGCCCTGCACTGGCATGAACCCCCCCCCCTTTTCTCCTGGTCCTAGGAGGGGCGCCGCCCGCTCTCCCCCCATCCACCCTGGCCTCCAGGATGCGGCACGGCCAGATGACTGCAAGCGCATCTCCAGATTCTGCGGTGTGCAAAGGGGCGAAGGAGGCGTCCCGAGCTCCGGGGGGGCCTCAGGGAGCGCAGCCTGCGCAACCCTGCTTTTTTTTGGGGGGGGAGGGGGTTCTACCCTGACATAGGGCAGCCTTGAGCGAAGCCCCTCAAGTTTGCAGCGGGCACCGCGCCCCCCCTCCACGCCTCGCTCCCCGCCCCCAAGCTGGAGCGGCCACTTGTGGGAAAGCCTGGATCGAGGGGTACGCGCGGCGATGGAGCGGTGGCCGCCCCCCCTCACCCCTGTCCATCCCTGCCACCGGGGTGGTCACCCACGCCTGGGGGCTGCGGAGGTCCAGCCAGGCGGCGATGGCACACGTCGGCCCCGCGTCGTAGGGTGGGCGGCGGGGGGGAGCTTTCCCCTTCCCGCACGGACCCCGCCGAGGAGGCGCGCGCGGGGCTGCGGCGGCGGCGCCAGGCGGCGGAGTCTCCAGGCGACCCCCACGGAGGGAGACAAGCGAGCCGGGAAACCAAAGAGGCACAGCCCGGAGCTCGGCACCCCAGCCGAATCTGCTGGCGGAGCAGTTTGCAAAAATTGCCAGGCCAAATTAATAATAATAATAATAATAATAATAATAATAGATGGTTTCCCCCCCTCCCCGGCCACCTCAACCAAATGGCAAAATACAGAGATAGATCTGAGCCCGCGCCAAGGCAAACCACCCTCCTCCACCATCCCCAGGAAGGGGGATCGGAGGAGGAACCGGGGTGCCAAAGGTGTCCGACCCGAAACTGCCCCTGTCCATGACTGGCAGGCTACGTACCCGTGTGCAGCTCCGCACGGGCGGATCGCAAGCCTCCGGGTTCACAAATGGCTGGAGGGACTCGAGGTCGGTTGCCCAGGGTGGCGAGCGCCGTGCGGTCCCCGCGCGCTGGCCAGGCGCCTTCGGATGGCGTTCATGCCTTCGTGGAGCTGCG